>NW_007246412.1:97971-101268 GCF_000164805.1 Carlito syrichta | reverse complement strand
TGGGGGGTCAGGACACCTCATCAACACGGGTACCTACATAATGAGCATTTGTATACCTAAACCTGAAGTGTACCCCACATCTCTAAAATAAAATTTTTAAAAAATTTTTAAGGTTTTCTGTAAACAATTTTAAACAAATGCTTGATCTAGAGAACGTTTCAGGCTTCTTTTTTGTGGGCCAGGGAGAGAAAGAGAGAGGCTCATCGATCTGAGCTGACACACTAACCATCAGTTCAGTCCATACGGATTCAAGAATATTTTACATAAAACTGCAAAGGGTGGTGGACAATGGATGGTATCAAGACAATTACGGCAGCTGGGACAGTCCTTCATTTATGGGATGTGGAGGGATGGATCTCAACCAATAGTCTTAACCACTAATAAGAGAAAGAAGAGCTTAGATGGAGCCCAGGATTTCCAGAATAACAGCCCGATGTTGCTCTACTTCAATCCTACAGTACTAATTATCTCTCAAGTTATTCATTTGTGCTTTTTTGAGGTGTTGAAAGTAAACATGGACACCAAAAATTTCTCCTAATTTCCCAATCCTGATCACCAATAAGTATTCCCTGCCTCCACCAGGCCCATTCTTCCCAAAATTTTACTAGTAAGACTTAAGAAAGACTAAGAATCACTGAATTACATGACATTTAATGTCTGTATTAGTTTTACATTGCTGCTGTAATAAACTACTGCAAATTTAGTACCTTAAAACAACACACATTTGTTATCTTACCTTTTTAGAGATCAGAAGTCCAAAATCAGTTTCTGGTAGCTAAAAATTCAAGATATCAGCAGGGTTGCATTCCTTCTGAAGGCTCTAGGGGGAAATTCACTCCTTGCATTTTTTGTTTCTGCCATTTGCCCCCATTCCTTTGCTTGGGCCACGTCACTCCAACCTCTGCTTCGTTTCACTGTCTTATCTCCTTCTCTAACTCTGATCCTTCTGTCTCCCTCTTATAATGACCCTAGTGATTACCCTGAGCCCACTTAATAATCTAGGATAATCTCCTCATCTCAGGATCCTCATCTTAATCAAATCTACAAAGTCCCTTTGCCATGTATGGTAACATATTCATAGGTTTTGGGTATTTTCGGGTATAGTCATCTTTGGAGGGGCCACTCTTCAGCCTCCCATAAAACTCCCTTTCCAGTCCTAAAACTCCATGAACTAGGACTTCTATTTTAGCTGAATAACCTAGCCCAATATATTTTTGTGATTACTTTTGGATTTCAATTTTATATCCCTCCTTGATTCCAGTATTTGCTTAATTTTAATTTGTTTTTAATACTGCCTTTGTCATCTTTAAATTAATCCATTTGACTACCATCTTTATGCTTTAACTGAGGTAACATGAACTAAATTAGAAATTAAGGACCTCTAAATATATTAGTTCTTATTGTAATGTCTCAATTAGCTACAGACTGCATAAAGACTATATTTCTCTTGAGATAGTTGTTAAGAGTAAATAATCACCAACATAAAACCATCATGTTATGCTGAATATCCCAAAGGACAGATCAATTTATATCTGCTTACATAATAATTTATTACACTAAACTTTAAGACACTAAGGTCAGAGAAAAACACCATGCAAGATTATTACCAGAGAATGCCAATGTTTGAGAAAAATACACTCAAATTTGTAGAAATATATATGCAAGCTAATGAGTCAATGTGAGCTTATAAACAATTTTGGCCCATGTAATTGGCCAAACTCCAAAATATGTATTGAAATTAATTATATCAGACACTGGTTGACCAAGACCAGCAATTTCCAGGAACTGATGGCCAAAGCTCATCAATATTCTATCATCACATGAAGAATATTCAGAAATTCAACATGCAAAGCCTACCAGACTTGAATTCTTCTCTTTGAACCACAAAAATTATATTTTATTATGCACATTCTTAAAAAACAGAGTCAGCATCCCTGACCATGACAAGACTCTACAGAAAGAAAACTGATAAAATGAGATCATGGAAAGGTCTTCCACACTCCCAGAATTCTTACTTTATGTATCTCCTCCTTTCCATACTGTTCCATGATAACTGGTTGAAATAACCATGCTCTCCCAACTGAAAGCTCTTTGAGTTTAGGAATTATGTCTTGTTTATCAGTTCCTGACACTCTCTTTTAGGAACTGAATTAAAGAGGGAGAAGGAAAAGAAAGGGAAGGAGTTTTCAGCAACACAATGTAGCTAATAAAGTACACTGACTCATATACTTCCTATGTCTCTTATTAGAGAAATAATTTAGAAAAGTAGTGCAGGAGGGCAGTTAAGAGTTCTAGACCATCACTGTCAGCAGTCAAAGCATTTAAAAATTTACTTTTGTGTACCTCAGTTTCCTCATGTGTACAGTGGGATTGATAATTAAACCTCTTCAGAGACAGGTCATATAAAGGCTTTTCATACAAAGTGTTTTAGACCAGCACCTGGCAGAAATAAGCCTTCAATAAATGTACACAGCAATTATTCTATTCAAATATATTTTTATAATATAAATGCCCATCTGTATTTTTAAATGCATATTTGTGCCAATCAAATACAAAGAAGCACACGTTTCCACATTAAAACAAATGTTGATTAAATGTCAATACTTTTAGGTTGTTTTTCTAATTTTTATCTTGAAATCCCAGTAAATATCAGTAAAAGTCAGTCTATTTTTATATTTACAGCTACATTAAAAGTCTAGAAAAATTATATAGTGAATGTAAATAGAGGCCAATAGTTATGAATACCAGATTCGTTGGGAATTTGTTCATGACTAATATTTAAAAACACATTTACTTTGATAGAGCCAACATTCAAAAGGCCACGTCAAACCTCTTTTATTATTATCAGGCAAAAAAGTTCCTCAGTTAACAGATATAACAAACACCATCATCAAGTGAGGGTAATCTCTTCACTATCTTAAAGCAAAAAAAAAAATTCAAAACTTTCTGCTATTTTCCTCTCTCAAGTATGAAAATGTTAAAGTCTTTCTTGGAACAATAGCATAATTAAAAAAAGCTCAGGTCTCAGTCACCAATTAAGAATTGACTCAGGCATAGTTTAACAACAAAAAAAAAGTGAAATAATCTACTGCAATGAAACGACTTGATCTGCAGAACCTTCTAAATTAACCAAGAAAAAATAAAAACAAGAGTATATCAAAAACTATTCACATATACTGAGTAAACTGGGCAAAATCTAGAAAAGAAGGTATTTTAAAAGTACCTTTTTTTTGAGTTGGAGTCTCACTCTGTCACCCAGACTAGAGTGCAGTGGCCGCTCCCGGCCACCGCAGCCTC
>NW_007246412.1:49227-97853 GCF_000164805.1 Carlito syrichta | reverse complement strand
ACTCACCTCAGCCTCCCAAAGGTGCGGGATTACAGGCTGAGCCACTGAGCCCAGCTAAAAGTACCATTTTTTAAAAGCCTCTTTTATAATATATAATGACAAACCCATTCTTACAGTTTTTCACAACCTCACTTTGAATTTCAGGCACCAAGTGTTTTAAAGGGGACACAACAACATGAATTTCCATGATCACAGGCCATGGGGACAATAAGTCCTGACCAGGGTGCATAACAGCAGTTGTTCTTGGGCATGTGGGGCTATTAAAGAATATAAAACATTCAGCACATAGATCCTACCACAACTGTTCAAATTAACTACATTTTCCTTTTTGCATTACGGAAATACCCAGCCCTAGTTCAGCAATAAACCATTAAGAATGGCTTATTAAACCATGCATCCCAATTCAACAATTAGACAAAGAAACTACAGGGACAACTGGACCCCTTTCTAAACTATTTAGAGTATTTTTCCCATTTTGAAGTCTCTTGTTAATATAAATAGTGACAAGGATCTCCACACTTTTTAAAAAAGACACTCTTTACAACCTTCAACATTTGCTTATATGTTCTGCAAGTCACTATGCAAAATTTATTTCCATACTCAAGATGTTCAAAGAGTTCGTTTCTCTTATTTTGCTATGTTTTATATTTCAAAATCAGACTGTGTACAGGACCATGCACACTGACACATTTTAGAATTCTGCCTTCCCAATACCATCATCCCACTATTTTCCTAAATATGTTATTCAACCTTCTAGGCAGTTGACAAATAAGGAAAAAGACAAAGAGAAAAAAAGATGGCTCATTTGTGAAAAGTCTACTTACTACTCCTGTTTTTAAACCATAAATATTTATAAATCAATAAAACCTAAATTGTAAAAATAGATCTTAAAGATCCTCCAATCCAACTGCTTCTTAAGTCAGGAATTATTTATTTAGAAATTATACCCAATTTGTTTGCACAGTACTCTATCACAAAACAGGCTGGAAATGCCACTGTAGGTACAAAAAAAAGGGCCCCTGGTATGGGCTACACCTCGAGAACCTTTTGAATTATATGTTTGCATATGGCAATGCTCCATGCTGAGGACAATCTATGGAGGTAATAAAAGGATTCATTACTATATGAAAATATGACAGGCTGACTGAAAAGTTGGGGTTCTTTGGTTTTTTACATACTGATGAGAACTGGTTGACAGTTATAGGTAACTTACTAAAAGCACAAGGAAAAGTTTTTCTGGTTTTTTTTTAGTAATTATTTTAGTAAACCATTACTAATTATATTTAATTTAATACAAAACCTTTAACATAAAACCTCCCAAAATATGAAGTCAGCAGGATGAATGTTCCTGTTACCTATATTATCCTTGGTAGTAAAAAGGCCTGGACTAGCTGGGTAGGGCTAGCCCATCCATCTGAAGAGAAATATAGTAATGAAGTGAAAAAATTGTTTTCCTGACAAAGCAATTGGTGTCTACAAAAACTAATTAATAAGATAGATTGTGGAATCAAACTCTCTGGCAAGACTTCTTAGGCAAAAGGATGGACACCCAGCACTCTAAAATTGTGAAAGACCTTCTTAGAAGAAGTGGTTCTAATGAACCCACTCATACAATTCTGAATTTTTAAAAAAACATTTAATTTCCTCGAACTTTCCAACAGCCAGAATTAGAGAACACTTTGTACCTTTCTTTCTTTTTCTGAAGGCAAAAAAGAGCTGAACTGCTACTCTGACTCTGAAATCTGTTGTTCATCCATGGTTTTTCTTTCTTCAGAAAAAAAAAAAATCATGAAAGTCAGAGAGCTTACGAAAATGTCTCAGGGGCACAATTTTCCTAATGCAGAATAATAGATCCTGTCCTATAAATGTGAATGAGGAAATATTTGACAGGCTATGGTCACATTTTCCATCTGTACATGTGGCCTGTGACACTAAGGCCACCCAAAGAGATGAGATGTCATCTAAGGAGGATCAGGTCAGATGATCCAGTGCAAACATTAATGCTGTCCTCTATAAAACCACATCCCCAAACTACCTTTGCCACTCTGAGGATATTAATTATAGACTACGGTCAAATCTGGCTTTTCCATCACTGAACCAAATACAGTTACGAAGCCCAGAATAGAAACTGTATGATTACTGACACTGTTTTGACTTCAAAATAACCAAGACTATGAAGAATGATACCAGAGCAAAAATTAAAATTCAATTTGTGACTAATGTTCTAGAATCTTTCTGTCTCAATAATTTTAATGATGTTGTTGAAAGGTTTATGGAATGTAATGTCCAATAAGCCCAATAAAATGAAAATTATTTATAATCAAGATATTGAAGAATTTGAACATAAAATGAAAAAAGGCCTTATTTAGTTATACTCAGTCATATTAGCATGAACTTCATTTAAAAAAAACTCTGCTCACAGTCTAGGCAACATAGCAAGACCTCATTTCTACAAAAAAAAAATCAAAAAATTAGCCAGGTATGGTGGCATGCACCTATACTTTCAGCTACTTGGGTGACTGAGGTAGAAGGATCACCTGAGTCCAGAAGTTTGAGGCTACAATGAGCCCTGATCATTCCACTGCACTCCCACCCGGATAACAGAGTAAGTCCCCAACTGAAAAATAATAATAGGCTGGGCTCAATGGCTCAGCCTGTAATCCCAGCACTTTGGGAAGCTAAGGTGAGTGGATTGCCTGAGCCTGCGGGTTCGAGACCAGCCCGGGCAACTTGGCAAGCCCTCATCTCTACAATAAATAAAAAATTAGCCAGGCATGATAGAGTGTGTCTGCAGTTCTGGCTACTTGGAAGGCTGAGGTAGAAGGATCACCAGAGCCCAGCAGGTCGACGCTGGAGTGGCTGTGAGTGTGCCACAGCACACCAGCCTGGGCGACAGAGGGAAACTCCAAAAATAATAATAATAATAATAATACATTTTTTAAAAACTCTGCTCTAAGGGTTTACTATGACTAATATTAGAACCAGAAGTCAACAATCACCCTGATGGTCAGAAACACTGGATTCATCAATACTGAGTTTCTTCCTAAGACCACTAGAATGCCTATGGACAAGAATTTCTAAGGAATGAATCCTAAAATGGTATGGCTGGAAGAAGTTTTACAAAGCACCTAATGCACAAGCTGTAACACAGTCCTCTCTTCTTTCCACCATACTAATACACTGTGAACAGTATAGCCAAACAATATGGGATGAAGGTGGCCATTTCCTAGAAGCATAACAGACACCTTTGATCTGGGGGGTTACTAGCACTTCCACACAATAGATGTGAATGAATGCACATACTTTCTTTGGTTTTCCTCTTTTCCACCAAAAGTTTCATTTATTTGACCAATTGCACAAATATCCATCACTCCCACCCGTTTTTCAAGAAGGTAGATTTAATGCAAAGAAATACCATATTCTTTGAGAAAACCAAAAGCACTGGTCAATTCACCACCAAATACTGCCAGCTACAACTCTGAAACTCTGATAGAATAACCTATACTATAGCTTTCCCTCTTTTCAACTAACATCCGAATTAGAGACACAACGGAGTTTTGTCTCCAACTCAGATTATCATAAAGCCTATCAACTAACTTCTCAATGAAAATGAGTTTGATAGGATCAGGAATTATCTGTTGTATTCACTGATGTATTCCCAGGACCTAGAACAAGTACTTGACACAAAGTACAATATAATTATTTGTTCAATGAATGGTTGTTAATATGAACAGCTGTGTCTTTTAAAAAAAAAAAGTATTACAAGGTCGGCCCACATGAAGCTGCTAAATAATGTCTGTTGCTTTACTCAAATATTATACTAGGTCTTTTACCTGGCCTAACTTCTATTCTCTTCAGTAGCATGTGACTTTATTATTTTACCAATTTGCATGACTTGGCTCTTCCAAAAAAACAAATCCAGGAAGACTGAACTTTGTTTATCTGAATCACATTTAATCCATGGAAAACAAGAAAATCCAGTTTGATGGACAAAATACAAAAGTATCTTCAAGGAATCAATTTCTTAGTAAAAATAGCATATATTTAAACATATAGGTATGTTACATATGACTGTAAAACACTATTAAGATGCAAATACCATAAGCAACTAGATGTGTTTAGATAGAGGATAAAAATAAATAAAAATATTTTTTTTAAAAAACCTGCAAAATTTTTTATGTTATGAGGGTAGTATAAAAAGTTTTAAATATATCCTGGGCTACTAACTATTCTTTGCATTCCTATCCTACTACTACTCTATGTGTCTTAGCATAATATTACATTTCATGGAATTCATTCATTGATTCATTTGTTTATAGATTTGCTTTCTTCATGACCATAAACTTTTGAACATGAGAACTGGGCTTATGCATCCTTGTAGTCTCAGTATCTAGTAATAAATTTCTATTAATAAGTTAGTAATAGAAAGATATAGTTGAACATTAACATATGAGTCACACATACCATCAGTTAGCCAATCAAAGAAGCTGAAAGGTATTTAATAAATTCAAAAGACACTGTAGCCCACATCTTTAAAATGTAAAAAAATTCAAAAGATTTCTGTGATAATCCAAGCAATACTGCTTTATAAAAAGAAAATCGAGCAGGGATTAGTTAAAAAAAAACAAAAAAAACAAAAAAAACTATACCCCTTTTTGAGAATTACTTATTGGAAACACTATCTCTGCTTTATAATGAAAAGCCTAGCATATAATCAATTCAAAAATTGGGAAGTAAAGAAAAAAAATCTGTGGCTCTTGAATCAGAAGATATTTGTCATAAAATGCTTTTAGAGATCAAGCAGTAGTTAGGTAAACCGCGCAAGCATTCTAGGCTACTGGGAAGCAAGGAATATCTTGGCTACTAAAGAAAATCCAAGTCAGTGAACTTTCATGACATTCTAAAATGAGTTCTTGTCATGAAATGTCATGTGCTTCATTACATAATCTGAGATTTTCGTGAGCATGTTATGACTATGGTCAAAGTAAAGGAAAACAGGAGTGTCTCTAAATCCATCACGGATCATGAAGCCAGACAGACTGTATGACAGATGCAATTTTTCTTGGCACCACTTGGGTGTAACTAATTGATGACAATCACATGTCCACACTGGCACATTTCCACAGGGGATGTGTGTGAATATGTCACCACATCTGGATGCTAGGCATGCTGGGGTCCTGCGGCACAAAGACCTACTAAAACCGGAGGCCCAGCAGCTGCACTCAATGAACACCGTGGGAGCTCCACAGAGTGATGAAAGGACTAAATTACCGCAAACTGTAAATACAGATTTATTTCATTAAAATACGAGGTAACTGCTGCAGCCATCTCTTGCTCCAACAGCCTCTTAAAATAAAAAACAATTTTTTTAAAAAGCTACCATCTACCTATATACATATTCCTAACTTTGTAAGGAAAATTTGCATTTCTCCTTTAAAAAGATAACAGTCACATCAAGCAAAATCAGAGTTTCTACAAACTTCTTTAAATTTGAAAAAATTCTACACAGAAGCTAGAAGGAAAGAAAAACTATGATAATCTACTGTCATCATGTTAGCAATAGTCCTCTTCTATTTAATTCAAATGTAAGATTTACATAATGTGCTACAAAGCTCATGTTGAAACTTCAACATACTATAGTAAAAAAAAACCACTATATACTAATATATAATTGCACCTTTAATATGAAAGACACACAATTACAAATAGCTAACTTTTCCTCATTCACAAATAGAGAAACCAGACTGAACAATAATTTTATTCTGATCCTGCACGAAGAGTATTAATAAGTTTATTAAATTATTGAACAAACTATGTCAACAATTATGTGAAGCAATGAAAATCTCTCTCATGAAAAAGCCTTCTGTTCTATTTACAAAATTACTTCAATAAAAAAATTTATAACTGAGAAACTATTCATATATGCATAATCAAGTATCTCTCATAAATCTGAAACCAAATAATTACTTTCCCATACAGTATGATAGAGATCATTCTATAACAACAGTTTATATTATGTCCTCAAGGACAAAATTCTAATTGCAATCAGATCAGAAACTAAAAATTTATTTGTCCTATTCTTTTTCTTTTCAGATTACTTTTCCCATCTCCCTTACTTCTTTTCACATTTCCTTTTATGTCCTGCCTTCCTTCAAGCTACTCAGCAGTCTTACAATGCTCTTCAACACTGCATCCAGCCATCTAACACTAGAATTATTTTCCAAGATGTCTGGTTAGCCTAGGCTGATCAATGAATGGGTAACAACAGAGGTATGTCAAATTAATCATTCTCTTCCCTAAGGATAGCAAAGACATGAAAGCCATCTTTCTCTATTTTATTATGATTGCCATGCATCTCCTAAACATTTATGTGGTGATAGAAGGCATTACTAATACATTAGACTTTCTCACATGTGGGTTGAATAAAGAAAACAATTTCTTTTCAGAAAAATCATAAAAGGTTCTTTAACACATCCTTTTTCTTTGTAGGTCTGCAAATGCTCTAAGTAACAAGAGTATGACTAAAAAGAACACACAGTTAAATATCCTATATGAAAGTAAGTAACTAGAATGGAGACTTCTTATATAAAAATTAAAAAATAAAGTCAATGACTTTTTTCCTCATATAACTTCCGTTCATCTAAGATTACCACTAAACATGGAAATCATTCTCGTCACAGAAATGCTGGTGCTACTACAAAAAAGTATTTTGACTCTATATAGTTGAAAAACATATAGATTGCAAAAAGGGTTGAGAGAGGAGTGACAGAAGAAAGGATGGGTGGAAAGGAAGAAATAAAATGCAGCTGACATAACTGCTGACATGAAGATAATTTAGGTAACATCCTGATTTCATCATGTAAGTCTCTTTTACCACTATTAATAACTGGGACATTCAAGCCAAAGATCAGGATTTTGCATCCAGTCTAACACAGGCAGTCTGACTAGTTCTAGGCACACTGTGTGGCTTATCTTCTTATCATCTTTCCCCAGACAAAAGTGTAGGGTTGACATCTTAAAAGCAATTTTTACTAACAGACATTAGCAGTTTTATTAACAGACATTAACATCCTAGTAAACAAACTCATTCTACTTAATGAGTTATCTTGCCTCTGAATTACGGTGTCATGTCAGTGCAACTGCTAGTTAAACCAGTTTCCCCACAAAATAGACAGCAGTTGTCCTACTAGGGATCATTCCAAAGGCTCTCTCCTCTGACGCCTAAGTAACAGCAGAGTTCCAGAATAGGGACCCACAGGTGAGCAGAACAGGTGCAAAGTACAGCTAAAGTCACCAAGTTCTTCGCCCAATGGCCCCATTTACAGGCTCTTTAAACCCTTTACCAAAGGTCATGAAGAATACTATAAGAATGCAGAGTCTTCAACTTTGTCATTCTGCTTAATATTCTCCTAAGAACAGTCTAGTGCCCAAATGGCAAGTAGTAGGTACAGCTGCTACTCTAATTCATATTTCAAAAAGTGTATGGCTTTATTTAAACACACACACACACACACACACACACACACACACACACACACACACACACATTTTCAGCAATCTTTTCCACCCTGATAGTATGAGAGCTAAATCAGCAAAACAGTATACAGCCCACAGGTTTATTACTGGGTCTCATTCTTCAAAAAAACCTCTCTTTGGGGACCTTTTCTTTTTCTTCAGTGTGACCAGAAACCAAGAAGGCACGACTTCATGTAGTGCAAATGTTTTACTTGACCTTCTTTCCCAAAACAAACCACAGAGAAGCAAGACTTCTGTTTTTCTCTATTAACAAATATCCTGGAATTTGAAATACTACAGATTTCTCTTTCTAAAATGAGTCTATATTTAGAGTCAATGCTATCCCAAAAATAGCAAAACCTAAGTAGTAAAACTGAGACTAGAAGTTTGTTTTTTTGTTTTTCTTTACAGCAACTGAGCTTATTTACCTGGGATGACATATGTAAAACACTACTAAGAAAAAGTCATCTTTTAAAAAAGAAAAGCTGTCTACAATGAACCCTTGAACAACGCGGGCTCGAACTGCATGAGTCCACTTATCCACAAACTTTCTTCTGCCTCTACCACTCCTGAGACAGCAAGACCAGCATTTCCTCTTCCTTCTCTTCCTCAGCCTATTCAATGTGAATATGATGAGGATGAAGACCTCTATGACAATCCACTTCCACTTAATAACTACTAAATGTATCTCTTCCTTACGATTTTTGTAATAACATTGAGTGTTCTCCGGCTTGCTTTATTATAATATGGTATATAATACCCATAACATACAAAATATGTGTTCATCAATAATTTATGTTATTAGTAAAGCTTCCAGTCAACAGCAGGTTATTTGTAAAGTTTTGGGGGAGTCAAAAGTTATAAGTGGATTTTTCAACTGTGCAGGAGGTCAGCATCCCTAATTACTGCTTTGGTTCAAGGGTCAACTGTATTTCCTTTTCTCCACACATACATCTTTATACACACTGCAAGTCAGTCACTGCAAACACTTACCTGACTTTTTTGCCTTGCTCAGTGAGCATCTTTACCAAATCAGCAATGGGATACTGAGCTTTAGCTGCACAGAGACCATAGCCTGCAAGGAATATTAAGGATACAAAAGAATGTTTTTTATTTTGAAATTTTATGAACTATAACTTCTCTCTTGATCAAAACATGTTTTTATGTCAACATGGGCAATCAGTTAACAGACCTAGAAATAAAAGCAAACTTACGATCTGGACTTTTAAAAATATTGCCCTAAATTTGAAATTCAAAATCTAATGATTACTCTTCAATCTTCTGTAGTGTCTGACAATGCTAGACAACCCATTCCCACACACTACATACACACTTGGGTGCACCTTCTTTTCTCTTCTGTTCTCTTCTCCTCTCTCTCTCTCTTTTTTTTCCTCTCTCTCTTCTCATGTTTTCAAACTCTCTTCATACTTGGCTCCGATGACATTGCAGTCTCCCCAGGTTACCCTTCTAATTTTGTCATCTTTCTTGTATTCCCTTCTAACTTTGTTTCTATTCTTCCTCAAATGCCTTGAATAGTTTTTTTCTCCTTTTGTTTTCCCCCTTAAATGACAAAGCTTCCCACAGGGCTTTAACTTTGCCTATCACACTCTCCTTGAAAATCTCAGCTCATTCCATGGCTTCAACAACCATTTAATGATTCCCAATCTGTCTGCAGGCTCAACCTGCCATTTGAGCTAAAGTACCCATCTCCATTGCCCCACTCTCCCATCTCTATCTCAAACTTAACGTCTCCAAAACAGAACTTAAAATTTTCCTCCACATTCAAAGACATGTACTCCATATTTCTGCTGCTATTACAGGTATAACCAAGAACTTCAGTCACCTACACTCCCCTTATCCCTCCATTCTGTCCATTCTACCTGTATGATGAATCTCACATCTGTTCCCTCATGTCTATCTCCATTTTTTTCAAATGCCAAGTCTCTACTCAAGTTAATCCCTCTGCAACACCATCCTTCCTCTAAGGTCCAAAACAAATACACACTTCCCTACAAACCTCTGTAAGGTTCCTTATGATAAACTGTCTACACAATTCACTTTAGCCCTTATTATAGCCCACCTTGCATTACTGATCTACCTATCTCCCTTCATCAGTAAATGGAAAACACCTAGAGGGAAAAGATCCTGTCCTCTACCTCTGTACACCTTTACACTCCAGCATAGTGTTTCTCAACAGGTAAGACGAATGCTACTTTGGCTGGAACCAATCATTATATGCAAGGGGATCCCGCACATTACAGTATATTTAGTTTGCCTGCTTCCATCCACTAATTGAAAGTAGAAGCCTATCTTTGTAACAACTAAAAACCCAAATCCACATGTATCAAATGTCCCTAAACAGTGGTATTGCCCCAATTTCAGAAGTCTTGCATCTTAACATTCAATTCAGCAATGTTTGATATTTTTATCTCAGCACATAACCAACCAGTAAACTACCCACATGTTAAATCAGTAGATTTTCTTTCTAGAAAATCTAGAAAATGATAGTGTTAAAATCCTAAACAGAAGGCAATGCATTACCCATAATTCCATAGCATTCTGTGATAAGAATAAGAAGAACTGAGCTAAATCTCAAAAATTTGGGAAATTGAGACCTGGAGAGATTAAATAACTTGATCAACATCATGTAGATTGTTAGAGGCAAAAAAAAAAAAAAATTAATAACAAAAATGAAGTGTTGTGACTCCCAGACCAAACTGTTTCTACCAGGCCATATTGCCTCATCTTGTTGAAAACCACATGATTCTTGCTAATTTTTCAAATATTTATTTTTGAAAAGAGAAACATTTATTGAGCAAGTCTAATGAGTGAGCTAACATTTTCATATACTATATCTATTTAATCTTGACAACAGGCCTAAAAATGACCAATGAGAAAAGATAACCAAGACAAGGCCGGGCACGGTGGCTCCTGTCTATAATCCCAGCACTTTGGAAGACCAAGGTGAGAGGATTGCCTGAGTCCATGGGTTCGAGACCAGCCTGGGCAACTTGACGAGACCTCATCTCAACAATAAATAAAAAAATTAGCCAGGTGTGGTGGCGCATGCCTGTAGTCCTAGCTACTTGGAAGGCTGAGGTGGAAGGATCGCCTAAGCCCAGCAAGTCAAGGCTGTGGTGGCCGTGAGCGTGCCACTGCACTCCAGTCTGGGCAACAGAGTGAGACTCTGACTCAAAAAAAAGAAACAAAAACTAAAACTAAAATGATTTATTATGTGTACAGAATCACAGAAAGGCATGGCCAGAACCTACTATATCAATTCATAGTATCTCCTCATAATTTCCAAAATGCTAACTTAAAGAAAGAATTGTCAGTATTTTTCACCTAGTAATCACAGAGCTGCTATTAAATTTCCATTATATTTTCAAAAATAAAGAAGTTCCAATTATACTTTTTCCTAAAATAAGAAATTGTTTGCTTTTTGTTTTTTGCCTTTTTTTTTTTTTTTTTTTACCTGGAGTAATAATAATGCTATTAGCTTCTCTAATCATGTCAATTGCATTGTCAAGGTTGATTTCCGTATGTGTGCCAGAAATTTCCATGGGTTTTCCACCAGCTGTTGAAGTGGTACCATAGCCTCCAAGAATCACATTAGCCAAGGAGCGATTCATTGCCTAGAGAGCAAAATTATCAGTTGTGAGACTTTAATCCACATAACTTTTTGAAAATGGTACATATTTAGTGTGTATGCTCTTCAGAATAATTTTAAAAGGTCTATTCGATCATTTAAACATTTTAACCAGATAAATTTGAGCTGACTTCTGAAAACAGTATTATTTCACAAATTTAAATGACAGAAAACATCTAAGAACCATATAATTTTTTCTCTATCAATCAATTGCATGCTGATGTATTTTCCATAAAAAGATAAATAAAAAAGAATTTAATGGCAAATTATCAGTAAAGTTAAGAAATTAATGAGAAATTCAGATCTACTTATTATTGTCCAAATACTGATTGAGCAATTTCTGCCACCATATTTATGTGTATTGCATCAGAGTAAAAGAGGACTAAAGAGAATGACAGAAATAAGAAATTTTACAAGGTAATCCTACAGATCTCTCAGGGGAATTCACTACCGGATGCAAGCTATGTAAAGGCAACTGGGAAGAATTAAAATGATAGGGATCTATCTCATTTAAAACTCTACTGTCTTCTGTCACCAAGAAAATAAGAAAAGTGGGGACTGAAACAGTCATATTTTCCAAATCAATTATAGCTCCCTGAAGTGCGATACCAAAGTTGCAAAAGAAGTAATTGGGTTCATCATTAGGATCCTAATATATTTCACTCCCAAGAAGTAGATGAATAAGGTTACACACTTTTTAAAATTTATACCCACTTTTTTAACTAGAAAAATAATCTCAAAAGAAAAAGGAACTTCTCATTGCATGCTCATTTACAATTATTCAAGAATGTATCACACAAATGCCACAACAAAAATAAGTGAAATAGCTGATCTGGTTTTGAAAACAGTTCATTTATACACCTCTGCAGGTGGGGTAGCAAAAGGAAAGGAAAGAAGCTAAAGGTTTTGAGTAATTAAACACATTTTAAGAATTCACATCACTGACTGCACATGATCACATCCATTCTACATGATCATAACTGAATTTACCACCTCAGAAAAAAATTCTAAAAATTTATTAAACCCTATGTTAAAGATTGTAATAAATTATACCACTTAAAAGTTATATAACTATCACTTTATTTTAAAAAGAAGCACTTTATTATTTAAAAAGCAAAAAAAGCACCTAGAGACCTTCAATAAGTACCACATGGAGAAAAACATGACCATTCATACAATGAAGGCCCAGCCAGCTACCAGCTTGGTGAAGACAGTCACATCTGCTGGAATGGAACATAGTCAAAGGCAGGGAGGAAAAGGAACAAGAAGATGAGCAAGAAGCCATATTTTTAAGAAGGCCTCCCTGAAATCACATAAATTTCAAAACAGATGGATTAAAATGTTGTCGGCATTTTAATTGTGCTTTCAACTGAAATTGATCAGATACAATAGTCACATTTTACAAAGCCCCAAGTCTGATACACTTGTCTAAGATTATTATATACAAAATAAAGCCTGAAATCTCTTTATGTATATTGTTAGTAGATATGAGGGTCAGAGAAGAAATAAAGTAACACCTTTAATTAAGTTCATAATTCCAAATCTGATATGAATTTTAAATTCCTAACACCTCTTCCCATACTTTAAAACCAAGGTTTAATGAAAATACAAATAGTTGTATCTGAGATTTTACAAACATTAAACTTTTGTTAATTTTCATAAATCCTTTCTAGTTTTGAATTATAGGATTCTGAAATTAAGTTATCAAAAAAAAGTTCTACTAAATTTTTGCCCTTAAAAATTGATTTAAAGGACTGTTTCAGACATTAAGATATTTCTGTCATCAATAACTCTTTTCTAAAAAAAAACCCAAACAGACAGAGGGTTCTATCACCTGTATCACACAGTCTTGCAGAAGGACAGATCACAGAGGGATGGATGTAGAAGGTTACAACCATTTTATTCTAACTTGGTTTAAAAGAAACCATTATTTCCTCCTATAAAACTGAATGGAAGAGAAGGAAAGAATCTCTGAGGACACTTAATTAATGTGTACCCTCTTCTGATGGCATCTTAGGGAGGAAAAAAAGGGAACCACACAGTAGTTTAACAATCAAAGTGTAGCTTGTTAAACACGTATCCACAATTATATCACCATTAAGTTAATTCCATGTGGTCTCTTAAAAACTAAATTATTTCTCATCTCTAAATTTAACATTGCAACATCATATTTTCAACAAATGTTTGGGGTTTAGGGTTTTGTTTTGTTTCTTTCTCTTTTTTATTTTATTTATTTATTTTTGCTTGCTTAAGTGATTAATGGGACTATTCTATGACCACTGATCCAGAGATTGAAGAGTTCCCAGCTTCCAAGACAAAGAATTTGCAACACTGTTCAAGACTGTTCCTTTCAAGTTATTAAGCCTTATAATTAAAACTGTATTCTACATTAAAGAGAACCTTAATTCACATTATTCCAAGCACACTGTAAGAAATAAATCTGAAAACAAAGGAAAGGTCATAAAATGGACAAAGCCAAAGCAATAACAGCATATATACCATCTACTAGAATCTCTTCTTTCAATGCTTTGTAGGTACCAATTCATTAACCACAAAGGGAAAATATTATTTTGGGTTTGGCTTTTGATCCACTTCATTCTGCTCTATTTTCATTTGAAAGCAAGTGGCAAAGTGCAAAAATCAAAAAATTTGGTCTGAAAACGCTGTTCCATTTTTCAAGACCTCTATTTCCCAAGTAATCAAGTATCACAAGCAGTGGGACTCATAAAGAGGTTAATGCCTACATGATATCTGAATATAAAGTAAATCATTGATTCCAGTTGGTTGTTTAATATTAACATTTTTCTATTTTTATAATATTGGGTGTTGTGCAACCACAGTGTTGGGCTCAGAGGACACCCAAAAGAATTATTTCTGAGAACAAAAATACAATTTTACAGATTGCTGGTTAGCCACTTGGGGTCCATTCCATTCCCTTACACTTAATGAAACCACTCTTCTGGTTTGGATTTGCGTGTTTCCTTCAATAAATAATAATGAAGGTCAACATATTAACTCTAGTATCTCTGCTACCATTACCTATCTGGAGAGGGTTTCAAAATATGAAATAAGCTAACAAATAAAATATTCATCTAATGTTCATGTATCAAACATTATACTCATTTGAATGACCCAGGTGCTAGGCCAGGCTCCATAAACACAAAAGTGAATAATAAAAGGTACATTAAAGTAATATCTCTGTAAAATAAGAATAATATTTGCTACCTCCAAAATTAGTGTGGGAAATAAATGAGCTAGTATTTGTAAAGCACCTAGTGTAATGCCTGCAGTATTGTACTAATGCCTTATTTCATTTTTTAATTATTATTCTGACCTACTTTGAATGCCTAAGCACAGCCAAGAAAAGACAGTTTCTTATAATAAAGCAGCACAAGCTAAGAATCAATGATGGTCAAGATAAAAGTCAGAAATCAGAAAAATTTACAAGAAAATTTTTGTCTTCAAAATCTAAAAATATGGCAGGCTTGTTTTTGTTGGTTTCTTATTTGTTTTGTAATAACACCTAGTAGACAATATCCAATAAAATAAGTATATTGCACATCACTTGTAAGAGATTTGACTGATAACTCCCTGGTAAAGATCAATTTATCAATATCAAAAGCCAACGAAAGGATCTTACTCCCTCTGACCATGTAATTACATTTATAAAAACTGACCTAAGGAAATAGTTTAAAATGAGCAAGAGGGAACATTACAACCAAAAAAATTTTTAAACTAATCATAATATGGTTTTGGACAGATATATTATGGTATACCCATATGCTATAATAACATGCAGAACCTAAAAACTATTAGTTAGAAAATCAAATCGAAAATTAAAGTTAGATAATACATTAAACAGAATGTATAGAATGTTAACAGTTGAGTCACAAAGAGAATTTAGATTTTTTTTTTTTTTTACTTATCCTTTCTTGTTTCTTCCAAATTTCCTACATTAAGCATTCTTTAATTTTGTTATTTGGACTTTATTTTAATTATGGCTACAATTGTCCTTGAATCCAAATTAACACAACTTGCTATTACAGAGCATTAATCTTGCCCAATATAATATTTATGGTCCCAGACAACTATAAGAATACCTTATTAGTTATATATGCAGTATAAGAATTAAAAATATCTGCTGTATACTGATGGTAGATGACACACTTGAGGCAGTGGAGATAGAGAGAAAGAAAAGAAACTGAAGAACTACAGAAAATATATCAAGAAATATGAAAGAATAGAAAAAATAAGAGAAAGATGATATAATCACAGAAGTACACATAGGAAGGAGAACTTTCAACAAGTGCCTCTTACTACCTTATCCTGGTTACTGTTATGTAATTGTTACTGTAAGAATAATTGTTAGCATAATGAATAATAATTATACTATATATTACTAATAATAAAATAATAAAAATAATGAAGAAAGGAAAAAGACAAACGAGACACAGACAGAAATTTGAGCAATATTATAGATAAATTTAAGAAACTAAAGAAAACCAGTTAAGAAAAAAAGGATAAAGGCAACAAAGTACCCATGATGACATTTCAAGAACTGAATGCAAGTTTTCCTCCCTCCCTTTCCCATATCAGTAAATCACTGGCTTTGTTAAGGTTCAAATCCTCTCGTTTAACTTTAAAATCAGTTTCTGATAAGCCACAAGTTTATATAACAATGAAAATATGCTTCCCCCTACTGGTCATTTAAATTCATCAACTGAAATAAAGTCAAACTAGGGTTAAAAGCTCATTTTTAGAGAAAACTGTATATCTACAACTGAATTTTTTTCTTTTCACAAAGATGCATATTTTCAAACCCCAAATCTTGACATTTTTCAAACAGGATGCATAATCCTCCACCTCTGCAAATTCCCTGAACAATTTGGGTGATTTAATTTTTAAATCTCTTAGGTTATAGTGAATTTGGGCTATCAAATTCTTTGTTTTACAATATGACCAAAGAAACAAAAATATTTGTATTATAAAACCATAACTTCAGCATTCCAAATTACAATGTGATTTTCAATTAAATCATAAGGAAAATTCCAAGTCACAAAACTTGGAGGGTTTTTTTGTAATAAAAGAATGAAAGTGGAGTAAATATCTCTTTCCTATCTAAATTATCAGTGTAAAGTCACATTCTGATTTCATTTATTTTCATGCTTGTACCTTAACAGTCAGTCAAAACTATTATTTCGAGAATAGTATCTATAATAAGGCAATTTTTTGAGTAACACAGGTAATTATTTGCAGGATATCTTCTTGCTATCAAGAAAAAAATTAGAAACAAAAAGTAAGCTAGGAAGTATTTGTGTTGCTACCTTTTTCTGTTCTTTTTTTTAAAAAAAATCATGCTGGAACAGATAAAGAAAATATGGTACATATTTACAATATTATTCGGTCACAAAGAAAGAATGCAAAACTGTCATTTGCAGCAATATTGATGAAAATGGAGGGCATTATGTTAAGTGAAATATGCCAGGCACAGAAAGACAAATTTTGCATGTTCTCACTCCTCTGTAGAGACAGAGAGAAAATGATGGCTACCAGAGACTGAAAAGAGTAGTGGGAAGAAGAGAGAAATTGTGGATGGTTAACGATGTGCAAAAATATAGTTAGACTGAATGAGTAAAATCTAGTTGCTAGCACAACAGGGTGACTGTGGTCAACAATACTTTGTCGTATATTTAAAAATAACTAAAAGAGTGAAAATGGAATGTTTCTAAGACAAAGAAATAATAAATGTTTGAGGTGATGGATACCCCAATTACCCTGTTTGGTTATCACACATTGTATGCCAGTATCAAAACATCACATGTACTCCATAAATATATACACTTATTATGTACTCATAATAATTAAAAATAAAAATGTTTTTTAAAAACAAAAACAACAACAAAAATTATGTTAACCACAAAATTTCAAGATAGGCACGCTCACAGATGACCAGTGGGAGTGTAAACTGGAACACTTCCAGAATTATGGCAATAAGTATAAAAAGTCTATAAAAAAACTAGCCTACGAAAGCGACTACCCTTTCACTTCTAGGAATCAGAATTATCAAAGATAAACTTATGTGCAAAAAGAAATCAAAAGCAAACACCCTCAAATATACAGCATTAGGGAAATTTCATATAAATGATGTACATCTATCCATATAATGGATTAATAGAAAGTCTCTTAAGATAATATTTCAAAAGCATTTTGATGATAAAAAGTCAATAATATGGTATGTAGGATTTTAAAAATTAAAATATAAGAAGACAAGTAAATGCACAGATAGGCAACACATACACACACACACACACACACACACACACACAAGAATGGAAGGAAATAAACCAAAATCTTATGTGTTTATCTCCAGAGATGCACTAGAAGACTTTCAGGTTTCTATTTAATTTTCCTAATTCTCTACCTTTGGATACCTTAAAAGTAGCCTTCGAATTTTATTCACATAAAAAATTCTGCTATTTCTGCTAAAGAGAATTAAAACTAACACAGTCATTTGTATGTCTAATAAAAAAAATACATTCATGTTTTCAGAACACCATTTCCGTGTCTTTCATAATATGTGTTTCTTACCACACACATGATGTATGACAGGATAGCACCAGAGGAGCCGATGAGTGCTCCCACGATGGTCAGCAGGTTGTTGTTGAGCAGGAAGCCCTCTGCACACAGGGCCCAGCCTGAATAGCTGTTCAGCACAGTGATGACAACGGGCATGTCAGCACCCCCAATAGCAGCCGTCAGAGTCACGCCCTAGGACAAAAATCAAAGCCTCTGATGTTTGATATCTTGGTTCTTAATTATCTTGGTTTTCTAATTAATTTATATACATAAAAGTTCTACGTCTGGTAATAAGTGGTTTATCCTATTTAACCAACTATCACATGAATATAACAACTATAAATGCTGAGGCATGACCACCCCCTCCCCACAAAAATTCCCTAAATTGAAAAACCACTTTTCAGTGATGAAAAGCAGGCAAAAACTGGAGAGGGGTCAATACTTGGAAAACCATAATAGCACTAAGTGAATTTACCAGTTTTTATGGCTCTAGGCTAGGGGCAGGACCCTGCTGGTACCAATGAATCAGCTAAAACTAAAATACAAGTCAACAGTCTTACTTGTTTGAAGATCTTGAATAAGGTGTTTGAGGTAATTAAGTCAGTTGGAAAGTGAGAAAAGAAAATCCACAAAGAAGCAGGCTAGAGAGAAGAAGCCCCAACTTCCATGTATAAGCTCTGCCTAAACCTCTGGATGACTCTTGAACTATGCATATGTGGGGCAGACTTCAAGCAATCCTGCTAAGGATAAAATAACAATAGATCTTAGTTGCCCTGCACCATAAGAGAGAAAAATTGTACATTTGAGAACAACCAAGTACGCTGCCTACAAAAACAATTAAATAAAAAGTAATAATCAGTACTCTTTGAAGGAACACAACAGAATCCAAAGTGTCTATAGCATATCATTAACAATGTCCACAATGCAAAATTACTAAACACAGGAAAGGAAAAAGGATGGTGGGGAGAATGATTTTTACTTTTTATTCTACATGCTCCCCCTATACTTTTTTGTTTGCTACAATGTGAGTATATTCATGTGTTACTTATTTAAGCCGAAAGTAATTAAAGTAAGTCTCCAAAAAACTCTACTTTACTCAATCATATTCATAGGATTAATAATTACCTTTTGAATTCATACGGAAACATAAATGACCGTGAATAGCCAAAACAATCCTCAACAACAACAAAAAAAGTGGGAGGCATATTTAAACTTTATTATAATAAGCTATAATAATCAAAACAGCCTGGTACTGGTACAAGAACAGGCATATAGACCAATGGAACAGAACAGAGATTCTAGAAGCAAAGTCTCAACCAACTCATCTTTGAAAAAGCCTCCAACAACGATTGGGGAGAGGAGAACCTATTCAGTAAATGGTGCTGGGAAAACAGGCTGACCTCATGCAGAATATTAAAACAAAACCCCTATCTATCACCATACACAAAAATCAACTTTAAATGGATCAAAGACCTAAATGTTAAAACCTCAAACTGTAAGAACTTTAGAAAATACAGGAGACACCCTTATGGAAATTGGAACTGGCAACCAATTCCTGATCAAAACTCCAGTGCCCATTCCATAAGAGATAAGATAAGCAAGTGGGACTTCATCAAACTGACAAGCTTCTGCAAAGCCAAAGAAACCATCAAGAGAGCAGGGAGATGGCCCACAGCCTGGGAAAAAATATTTGCCAAATATATGCCTATCTGACAAAGACTTAACATCTAGAATTTACAAGGAACTCAAATGTGCCAAAAAGAATAAAACAAACAGCCCCATTACAAAGTGGGCAAAAGATATGAATAGACACTTCTCAAAATCAGACATAGGAGCAGCCAACAGATACATGAAAAAATGACTAGTGTAATGATGCCTCACTAGTCATCAAAAAAATGCAAATTAAAACCACACTGAGATACCTCCCAGCTCCAGTCAGGATGGCCATCATCAATAACTCAAAAAACAACAAATGCTGGAGAGGATGCAGGGAAAAGGGAACACTTCTACACTGTTGGTGGGAGTGTATACTAGTACAAACTCTGTGGAAAACAGTTTGGCGATTCGTAAACGATCTAAAAATTGACCTTTCATATGATCTCACAATCCCCCTACTGGGAATATACCCGAAGGAACTCAAATCACTCTATGAAAAACATACCTGCATACTCATGTTTTATTGCAGCATTTTTCACAATAGTAAAAACATGGAGCCAACCATGCTACCCATCAAAAGAGGACTGGACAAAGAAAGGTGGTACATATACATGATGGAATATTATGTAGTCATAAAAAGGACAAAATTATGAAATTCACGGCAACTTGGATGGACTTAAAGGCAATAATACTGAGTGATCTATCACAGAAGCAAAGATCCAAGTATCACATGTTTTCACTCATAAGTGGACCTTGAACAACTATCATAAAGGGTTGGCAGTAGTGGGAAACTGACAGGGGAGGGTGGGGATGGGATTGGCAATGGTGGGAAACTGCCAGGGGGGCGGGGGCACACCTCATCAACAAGGGTACCTGCATAATGAATATTTGTATACCTAACCTTGAATTTTGCCCCACATTTTTAAAATTAAAATAATAATAACAATATTTAAGTATCATATTCACAGTTTCTAAAAAACAGTAATTCTTGAAGTTTTACATTTCTATACTATGGATTTGATTTGAGACTTTTTTTTTGAGTTAGAGTCTCACTCTGTCGCCCAGACTGGAGTGTAGTGGCACACTCCCAGCCACCGCAGCCTCGACCTGCTGGGCTCTGGCGATCCTTCCACCTCGGCCTTCCAAGTAGCTGGAACTACAGGTGCGTGCTACCACACCCAACTAAGTTTTTGATTTATTGTAGAGATGAGATCTCACAAAGTTGCCCGGGTGGGTCTCGAAACCATGGGCTTAGGCAATCCACTCGTCTCGGCCTCCCAAAGTGCTGGGATTACAGGCTGAGCCACCAAGCCTGGCTGAGATTTTTTTTTTAACTTCTGCTTTATTAGATTAAAAATATCAAAACTATTCTTCTTTTGTTTAAAATAAAACAAAAACCAGTGCTATGTAAGCCAAAATAAAATTGGATCATAGATATTGACATAAAGAGAATTTTAAGTAATTTTTCAGTGTTCTAAAGTTTCTGTGTTTAAATCATGACCTAACTTCATGGGTCACACAAAAATAAGCATCATTTTTATACTGTAAATCTGATGTTTCTAAATCAAGGAACCAGTAAGTAGACGATAAACAATTATTACATGTCTAACATTTTGCCCAGCACTGTAGATGATTTTTATAAAACTTAAGTATAAACCTTGTCTACAAAGTATACGCTAGACTAAAGGAACATGAATAATAGTGAACAAAGGCACATAATACCAACCTGCATGTAAGAACATCACACACAGGTATGATAAGATGCTAAACTGTAGTATATAGACACCTAAAAACTATTATATACATCAATATACTAAATGTAAAAATTAAAGAGGGAGACCAAATCTATCATGAAAGGCTTCCCTGAGCTCTCTCAGTGAGCATACAGGATTTAAAAACTACATTTTATTTCATAAAATCATTTGATTTGGTATCATATCTTCCAATGAATGTGAGAGCAACTAATGTGCAGATTATCCTTCAGGTACTGTGTAAACCCCAAAGCATTATTTTGTAGGGTTTGTCACAATGGAGTTACAAACTGTGGCCTTTGAAAATTCCTATTCACCAACACATTGATCCAGTGAAGAGATCCAAAGCAATAAAGATGTCTCACGTGATAACTTTAAAATGAAGAATTAATTGACAGAAAGAGGAATTTTCTGTTACTTTATATTTTCTAGATTCTAAAAAAGATGAACATGTAACTATTTTAAAACATTTTTATTCCCTCAGGATATGACCAGACTGTAGTCTAACAAAATTCCCAGTTCCTCCCTGAGAATGTGTTTCTTGGTTTCTGAATTCTTACCATGATAGCAGAGAGAGCAGACACAGAGCTCAGACAGGTAATGCCAGTGGTAAAGCTAGGGTCCATCATGAATGGGATCATTCCTCCCACACTAGCAGCCAGCAAGCCTGCATTGAGTAAGTGTCTTCCAGGTAGTAGGAGAGGGGCAGATTTCAGAATACCTAGAACCAAACACAAGGCATTCACAATTCAGAATGTGTCATAAGAAACACCCTCATACTCAAAGTGCATGTATGTGTATGTATGTAATTTAATCCTAAATTACCAAAATTTAATCTTAGAATAACATGATACTTAGAATATCACCAGATACAAAACATAAAAGCAAACTGGAGTTGCTACACCTAACAAATACTAATGGAGGCAGAAAAAGAAGGATGTTCTTTTCCTTATTTTGATCACATAATTTTTTTAACTCTCTGTCACGGAATCTTAAAAAGTTGTCTTCTCCATTGGGACTAACACAGAAGTTGTTAAGCATACTTTTATATATTGAAAACTTCAGGCTGGGCACAGTGGATCAAGTGTGTAATCCTAGTACTGTAGGAGGCCGAGGAGATAGGATTGCCTGAGCCCATGAGTTTGAGAACAGCCTGGGCACCTTGGCGAGACCTCATCTCTACAATAAATCAAAAAATTAGCCGGGCATGGTAGCACGCACCTGTAGTTCCGGCTAATTGGAAGGCTGAGGCGGAAGGATCACCTGAGCCCAGCAGGTAGACGCTGGGGTGGCAGTGAGTGTGCCACTGCTCTCCAGCCTGGGTGACGGAGTGAGACTCCAACTCAAAAAAAAAAAAAAAAAAACTTTAGTGCAAGAGTCCCTAGCATATTAGTATCTCTGATTCTATTAACTGAACTCAAAGGAGAAGATCTTTTGTTATTTGCTCCTAAAGACAAAGCATGAGATAAGAATGTTTGAGGCCTGAAGTTCTTTCACAATTTCTAAGTTTCATGGAAGTTTCCCACATAATTTTAATGACTTTATTACTAAGAGGCAAGACCATCTTTCAAATCACAAACTAATTTCTCTAGAGACTCTATTCTATGTTTATGATTGACTTTAGCAGTAGCAAAAGTTACCAGGCTAAAGTCCCCTAAAATGTGTATTTGTTTTCAAAATAAGTACTGTTTCCTAATCACACAAAATTATTCAAGAAACTTCTCTCTACTTTGGAAAATGTATAAAGCTCATTTCTGCAAACTCTACACAGACACCTCTAACCAAGGATTATGAAGATGCTATTTAGTTCACATGTTTTATCAAATGTCAACCAGTCCCGCTACACAAACCTCTGCACTAATTTCCTCCAGAAAAAAAACGGCTTCAAAGCTTTATGAGATTTGTAAAGATCAATAAAGGGGAACTATCTTAACGAAAGGAAAAAAACTTTTACATATTTCTGAGTGCTGTACTAATACCCTTCATCTAATAGTTTCTACTGTTAAGCTATTTTCTGAAATTGAAATAGATCCCTAAATACCCTAAACAATAGACTTTATCTTTTTATTATGTTGAATCACTTACCCTGCAATTTTCCGTAGGCAACAAGAGACCCACTGAAGGTGACACCACCTATATAAGTGCCGAGGTAGGCCACAACCTTGGTGAGATTTGCTGCTGCATCCGTAGCAAAATGTGGATATTCTATAATGTACTCAGCTATGCAAGTAAGTACGGCTGCCAACCCCACTAAACTGTGGAAAGCAGCAACTAATTGAGGTAAATCAGAAATCTGGATGCGCTTGGCAATTGTCAATCCTGTTAAGTAATGAAAGTCAAAGAGAAATTAAAATTTGGCAGATCTTGAGAAGTAACCACAACAAAGATTACCCCTAAAGGTTTCCATCACTGACACCAATAAATGTTATCTAGTTTGAGCTAGATATAGCTAGAGGGCTGTATAGAAGGGAAGGACATTGGCTATATACAGGTTGAGTATCCCTTATCCAAAATGTTTGGGAAAAGAAGTGTTTCAATTTTAGGTATGTTTGGATTTTGGAATATTTTCATATATGTAATTAGATAGCATGGGGGGATGGAACCCAAATCTAAACATGAAATTTATTTATGTTTCATATATACAGAGGCTGTATGTAATTTCATATATTTTTAACAATTTTGTGCACAAAACAAAGTTTGTGTTAAGTAATTACACGTGGAGTTTTCCACTTGCGGCATCATGTCAGCACTCAGAAAGTTTTTAATTTTGGAGCATTTCAGATTTTGGATTTCAGATTAGGGAAGTTCAACCTATAAGCCCTTTCAAAATAGCAGTTTTTCTCCACACACCTAACCATGACCTAACTCCAATAAACCCAAACATACAGCATCAATGTATGCATCCTCCCCTTACAAAGTCCTTCCACCAGCCAACACTTCTTTAGATTTCTTAAAGCTCTAATTAATTTCCCTTAAATTATTCCCACTATGACCCAATCCCTTTTCTCTATAATAAATATTTGCTCCTAAGAACACAAGAAACATCTGTAATATGAAGAAGGCCTAGGTTTACAGGTGAGTGAAGGGAAGCCAAGTCCAAAGGTTAAAAAAAAAAGTGTAAAACTCTGGATAGTAAATTCCCAAATAAGGAGACTCTGAAGGTGTTTCATAACTACAGATGTAGAAGGAATGGGGCTCAGGATATTTACTAAAATCATGTCTAAAAGTTTTCCTGCCATGAATACAGCATGAACATTTTCCTTCAAGTGCATTTTCTAGGTATTGTCAAGAAAGGACTCAAAGTATATAGGGAAGTATAAAAAGAGTCCTAAAGCTAATATTGCACTGGTAAATATTTAACAACCAGTTCGGCGGGGTGGGGGGGGATATGCACACACATAAAAAGATCATTCACCATGAATAGGTGGCCTTTATTCCTGGGATGCAAGGTTGATTCAACATATGCAAATCAATAAACATAATCCGCCACATAAGCAGAATTAAAAAACAAGAACCACATGATCGTCACAATAGATGCAGAAAAAGCATTTGATAAAATCCAACACCTCTTCATGATTAAAAAAAACAAACAAACTTTCAACCATCTAGGCATTAGGGACCATACCTCAAAATAGTAAGAGCCATCTACGTAAGACAAACCCACAGAAAACATCATACTGAATGGGCAAAAGTTGGAAGCAATCCCCTAAAAATTGGAACAATACAAAGATGTCCATTCTCACCACCCTCATTCAACACAATACTGGAAGTCCTATCCAGAACAATCAGACAAGACAAATAAGTAAAAAGTATCCAAATAGGAGAAGAGAAAGTCAAATTATCTCTCTTCCCAGACAATATGATTCTGGATTACAGACTTAAGTGTAAGACCTCAAACTATAAAAATCCTAGAAGAAAATCCAGGAAATGCTCTTCTGAATATCAGCCTAGGCAACACATTTATGACCAAGTCCTTAAAAGCAAATGCAACATAAATGAAAATTGACAAGTGGGACCTAATTAAACTCAAGATCTTCTGTACAGCAAAAGAAACAATAATAGAGTAAATTGATAACCTACAGGATGGGGGAAAAAATCTTGCAAACTATGCAGTTGACCAAGGGCTAATATCCAGAATCTATAAGGAACTTAAATGAATCAACAGGATAAATAAATAACTCCATTAAAAGTGGGCCAAGATTGTTCACAATAGCAAGAACATGGAACCAACCGTACTGCCCATCAAAAGAGGACTAGATTTTTTTAATGTGGTACATATACATGATGGAATATTATACAACCATAAAGAAGGATAAAATCATGAATCTCACAGCAACCTGGATTTAGAGTCTATAATACTGAGTGATAATATTACAGAAACAAAAACCCAAGTATCACATGTTCTTACTCATAAGCAGACTGCGAACAATTATCGTAATACTATAAGAAAAGGACTGGCAGTAGTGGGAAACTGCAGGGGGTGGGGGAGGCAGGACTGGCAGTAGTGAGAATCTGCTGGGGCGGAGGCACACCTCATCAACAAGGGTCCCTGCATAATGAACATTTGTATGCCTAACCTTAAATTGGTAACCCCACATCTTTAAAATAAAAAAAAACTAAAAGCTAAAAAAAAAAAGTAGGCCAAGGACATAAAAAGATTCTTCTCAAGACATACAAGTGGCCAACAAACATATAAAAAAAAGTTCAACATCACTAATTATCAGAGAAATGCAATTAAAAACCATGGTGAATTATTATCTCGCTGCAGTCAAAAAACAACAGATATTGGTGAGGTTGTGGAGAAAAGGGAATGCTCATACACTGTTGGTGGGAACGTAAGCTAGGTCAGCCCCTATGGAGAGCAGTTTGAAGATTTTTCAAAGAATTAAAAATAGATTTACCATTTGATCCAGCAATCCCACTACTGGGTATATACCCAAAGAAGCATAAATCATTCTATCAAAAAGATACCTGCACTCATATTTTTATTGTAGCACTTCACAATAGCAAAAACATGAAGCTAACCTAGATGCCCAACAGCAGTGGACTGGATAAAGAAAATGTGGTAATGCTTACCATAAAAAAGGACAAAATAATGTCTTTTGCAGCAACAAGGATATATTCTATGCAAATTAATGCAGAAACAGAAAACCAAATATCACATGTTCTCACTTACAAGTGGGAGCTAAACACTGGGTAACATGGACATAAGGATGGGAACAACAGTCAGTGGGGACCATAAGGGGAGTCTGGTGGGGGGGTAAGAGTTAAAAAACCACCTATTGGGTACCATGGTCACTATTTGGGTGATGGGTTCAACAGAAGCCCAAACTTCACCATCACACAATATCCCCATGTAACAAACCTACACACGTACCCTTGAATCTAAAATAAAGAATAAAATAAATAAATAAATAATGTGCACACATAAATACATAAGTTTTTACTGATATAAAGGTATGTAGCACATAAGTCTCAAATAATAACAAAATGCTTTATCCTAAATTCCACATAGATACAAATTGACTTTCATAGATTGCCTTTGCTGATTTTTGCTAAACTCAGCAATCTTGTAGGGACAATCTCGTGTTTGCAATTGAGTGTACTTCTGATATGAACATTGGTTGATATTTTTGTTTATTTTAACAAGATGAAAGTAAAACAATTAGATATGTGTGAGAACTTCACTCATTTGGCAACCATGTGAGTGACTTCTTTGCTGAATCTGATAGTAGTTTTCAAATACTAGAAGAATATTTACTTAATTTTTGTGTTGTTCACAATGTAATGGCTACAGTCACAACATATTTTAAGTTTAGGTTGCATTATTAACATTTTCTCCATCATTTTTTTAGGTTTGGATAACAAACAAAATGATAAATCAAGTCTAGATGTGCAGCATTTGTTTATTTCCATGGTGCAAATACTCCTACCAAGTCCAATTTCAATGTACACATGTGATGTCACTGGAATTGGAAAGATATGTGTGTGTATATATATATATATGTATATATATATGTTTCTAATATAATGCATTTAATTTTAAGCTTATAATTTAATGCTTAATAATAGCTGTGTTTAATAACCAGCTACCAAGATTTTCTGAAAAAGTAACAATATGCCCCAGCACATGACTGAATAAGATTAAAACAATGGTTTTTCTGCTGACATATGCTTTTTTCAAGTTTTTAACATGTTTATGGAACAGAATCATCTGCTGTTCTCTATATCCAGCAGAACAAAAGACAAGCCTGGTCTCTGTACCCAGGGGAACAAAAGATACTTGTGTATGTACTAAAATTTTTCACAAAGTATTCCAAACCCCATTCGATTCATTCGATTGTCAGTTAATTGAATACAGTCATTAAAAAAAAAAAAAGAACCGCGTACAAGGTGTCTTTTAGCCTACTCTTTTGACTCATTTGATGCATTTACTACTAAATAATTTTAAGTGATCTATTTGGATGAGAATTACACCAGTTGGGATGAATTTTCACCAAAATAATATTTGCTGAAGCAACTTCCCTTAAGGTAATTTAATCCCTTCATCAATATGGGTCTCATAAATGTATATTCAGAAAGTGGAGCTCAGGCAGAAGTTCATAAGTGCTTACCAATGGTACCGCCCAAAGCCATTGCGCCAGACATCTGAGCTAACAGTTCTGGGCTGGGTTTTAGGCCTCCAAGTGTGGCTGCCAGTCCTCCAGCAACCCCAATCATGCCCAATGCATTGCCAAGACGAGCTGTTCCCTGGGTGGAAAGGCCAGCCAGGGCACCAACACAGCACAAACCCGAGCCTAGGTACATGATCTTTTCAAAGAAAAAGGAAGAGAGAGATTATTAAACCCTTTGGTCTAATAGCTACAGAGGACATCTCATGTAAAAGCATGATTCTCTGAGGACAATTTTAAATTTAGACAGTAGAGGGACAAATCTGAGCTCCTCTTTTAATATTTAAACACATGTTGCTATCTATTCAGAATATTAATATGTTAAATAATTTAACCTGAATTTGCAATGATACCATGCATGTAAAATAGTTTCCTCTAGATTTCATATCATGCACAAATACATATAAAACTGCCTAAATTTAAGCAGAGTAATTATTGGATCTGAAAATACTAAACCTGATAAAATGCTGTAAAAAAGCCAACCACTGACATAAGTGCCAAGGACTATATTCCATATATTTTACTTATTTGTAACTTAGTCACATGATATCCACAAGAAAAAAAAATCATTATTCTCATTTTACAAAAGAAAAATAGAAGTTTTAAAAGGTCACATAATCTCTCCAAGGTCAAATGATCAGTAAATGACAAATCTGGAATTGAGACTTAGGTCTCTTTAACTCACTGTTCCAACTCTTTTCAAAAAAGATTTTGCTCATTCAATAAATACTGCAATTTGGGAACACAGGAAAAAAAAGAGACACAATTTTTCAGCTACAGAGAGGCTGCAACCTAGTAGCAATAATTAAGAAATGGAGAATACAGAATTCAGAATAAAATTGAGGCTTTACTATATTTCAAGTTGGAATTTTCGAAGTTGATCATTCCTACTTTCCTATAAAACTTTAACTTTTAATTTAACTTTCAAACTATCTTTTTTTAATGAATTGATATAACATCTCTTGGTCACAAGAGATGATGTGCTAGATATGTAGAGAAAGAAGTAGAAAAAGAAATAATAGTGCTTAATAATAAAAATGTTTCCATTTTTTTCTCAATATTTCTTTGTATCTTAACAATCCAGCCAGGTACATAAAGAAGATACTAAAAACCTTCTCAGCTCTTTCTACATGTAGAGAAGCTTAGAAACAAACAGTAAACCCGTGTTTAAACTCAGTTAGCTGGCAAACCTGTCTCTAGAATCCAGAGTCCTTATCCTTAAGTGTTGGGAATGCTCTATTTGATCAAGATGTTTCCAGGGTTATTGTTTGAATTTTGGTAACTAATACTGTTAAGTCTAATAGTGAAGAAAATACTGTGGCAAAAATAAAAATTTTCAAAGAGTCTCTTACTTGCTCAATGTTATAACCACTGTAGAGGGCAGCTAAATATCCCCCAACAAAGGTGCCAGCAGGGAGCAGATACAGGTAGTTGTATTCAGGGGGATCAGTGGGACGCTTGAACATGTCCAGCATTCTCTGAGTCACCAGAAATCCACCTTATCAAAGCAAAGGGAATATAAAATGTAAAGAGGTATCTCATCAAGCAATACAATTTTTTAAGTGCAACAATTTTTCAATTATAAACACATCTTTATCATCTATGAATATAATTTTAAATAGCATTTTAGAATCTCAAAATGTAAAGTCATTCTACTATTCAAACCAGTTTAATTTAAATGGAGAAGAAAAAAAAAACTCATTAAATATAGTCAGAAAGTAAACTTGCTATCAGAATGCAAAACCAACTATTTCTGCATGACTAAAAGTAAATAGCCATTTAAAAAGTTTGGGAATGCAAAAGACCAAAGAATAGTATTTTTTTTCTAATAGATTATTATATTTGTTAAAATCTGTAATAATGGCCAGGCGTGATGGCTCACACCTATAATCCTAGTACTTTGTGAGGCTGAGGTAAGAAGACTGCCTGAGTCCACAGGTTCGAGACCAGCCTGGGCAACTTGACAAGAACTCATCTCCACAATAAATAATTTTTTAAAAAATTAGCTGGGCATGGTGGTGCACACATGTAATTCCAGCTACTTGGAAGGTTTAGTCAGAAGAATCACCTGAGCCCAGCAGGTCGAGGCTGCGGTAGCTATGAGCATGCCTCTGCACTCCAGCCTGGGCAACAGAATGAGACTCTGACTCAAAAAAAAAAATCTGTAATAAGAGATAAAAGAAAAAAATTCTGTATCAACAGGTACCAGCTTTCTTGGATACATTAAAGAATTTTTAGCTACAAAATTGTATCAAATGAGTCTCATACATGAGCAATGTGCTAGGCTTTCGTTTTTCAGGAACAATCCCTGGCTGGGATAAGACAAAAGACTAAACTTTTATCTAAAATTATACTCATGTATAGAGGTTATGGTGATAACTTTAAATTGACTTAATTCAAAAACTATGTATTCAATAACTTTCCAGTTAACTCGTAGCAAGATATCATTTTGTTTGTTTTGGGTGGGGGGGATATTATTTCCTCAAAAGAGTTTCTAAATGTTACAGACAGGCAAAATAAATAATTTTCCTTCACAAAGAGCATTTATGGTCTGAGTGAATTTTTTTAAGGCACAATTAAATTCTTAAAATCAGAATGTCTATACTGTAATGATTTACATTTGCTTCTTATATCTCCATTAAAAATAGAACCCTGTGTCCTTTCACCATCATTGTACCTGCAATGTTGACTGAGGATATGAATGTGGCAAGAGCAGCAAGGCCCTGAGAAGTTGTGGAAGGATACAAGTGTCCTCCCATCAGCGCCAACCCACCAACTGCAGTCAATCCTAGAAAGAAAGTATCAATATGGTAAATAATTAGTGACACCACTGAATCAAATGTTATAGCTGAAGGACCTCACCTACATAGATTCATAAAAGGGAAAGTTCTCAATCTCAAAAAGCAAAGCAGCTTTCTTGCACCTTCATTAAAATGATATAAATACTTTCCCTGTTGACAATACACCTTCATACCATTCTTACTGGAAGTACTACAGTAGGTAAAGAGCTAACAAAACATTTGCTCCTTCTACGTAGGAATTTGGCCTTCATTTAGCTTTCTTGCTGTGTTTCTCTAAAAGATATAAATCAACGATGTTATAGACAATGCTGCTTATGGTAAAATGTGATCCCTGGTAGATATCTTGCATCTGAACTGGAAGAAACTATTCATGAACTATAAATACCTGGTGGAGATACCCAGCTCTGGGCTTTGCTAACTACACGACCTCTTGGCACTGGACATGCTACTGTATAGATCCTGGAAGCTATGCCTATGGCAATGTTATAAGAGATGACCGTGGGTCCTGAAGCTTCCAAGCCAGGGCAGCTCTCACACCTGTCCAATAGGGATTCATGTGGGTACCACTGCTAGGGACCAAAGAGAATAATAATTCCTGGGTCTGGTTCATATGAACTGCAGCACAGACTGCTGAAAAGACTCCCACCAAAGAGAAATACTTGATGCTGTGTTTTCTGGCAAGCTGTGTTTCCTGAGCTTCATGGCAAACCTGATGCTGTGTGGGTTTGGTATAGCCTTGCTAGGCTGAATGCTGAGTTGAATCTAAGAAAAGCCCCTGTTGCAACTATGATTCTGTGAAAATGCTTGTTTTCACATTTTACCAGTGGAATCCTTTTCTTAAGGGAAATCGTAATTAAAAGAAGTAGCAGTGGCTCTGCACCGCTTGAAATGGGAGCAACCCAGGGGACTGACACACTCCCACGGTCTCTTACTTCACAGCACCACATCCCACGCCCTCTGGGAAGTCCTGGGTCACCACTACAGACGCCAAGCAGAACAACTTGAAAACACAGACTTTACAAACCTCATTGAAAGCACTCCTAGAACCGAATAAACCTATGAAAACCTAAGATGAGAAAAAAACAAGATAACAAACCTGAGATAGCATTAGTCACAGACATCAACGGTGAATGGAGAGCAGGGGTCACTCCCCAGACAGTGTGATAGCCCACAATGCCAGCCAAGCCAAAAGTGGTCACCATCTGAGAAAAGGCTAGATTGGGGGCCACAATGCCCAAGCCCAGCATCCCCGTGAGACCTAGTAAAAGAGAGTAAAGAGTGTAAGCTGATATCCAACTATCTCAATAAGATTAAAAGCATACACACACACACACACACACACACACACACACACACACACACACACACACACACACCACAAACAAATATGTGGAATACTCAATGCTTTCAAATTCTACTCCCTTGCCAGTAATGGGCAGAATTTTCAGACATTTGACAATTGAGAAGCGGGAGTGGGGGGTGCATATGGGGGAATCATGCGGACAAAACCCAACTTTCTGATCATCCCCCCAAATAAATTGTAACGATCTAGTAATATGTATGAGTCACCTTAATAACAATTTGCACATTTTCCTCTGTGCAGCCTATCCTCATCCCAGTTTTAACTTTCATTGCCAGTGCCACATGTGTTTATACAAGCATTTTTATTCCAGAATTATAAGCCTACAGAGGATCTACCATAGCATTTTCTACTTGGGCAACATACAATTTTGTAAGACAGGACTTTTATGAGGCCAATTTTATGTCACTCTCAGATCTGGCTAAGAAAGAAGGGTTTTTAAAGAGTAGGAAGAATTTCATTCACTCCAGCACCTCCCCAAAACATATGGCTTCCACCCACCCGGGACACAAGTTTTGCAATTGCTCCTGAATCTGGCTGGACTAGACTGCTGGCCAGAGTAGTCAGTTCCAGTCTCAACACCAAGTCAGCAAACAGGATTTTACAAAGAAAAGCAAAAAAAAAAAAAAAAAGTTAATTAAATTAAGAATGTGCAGAATACAAACAGTCAGCTCTGAACATACATCTTTAATTATCGCCTTCCTTAATAGGAAACATGTGAATGGCTGTTCTGCAACAGAAGAAAGGGTGACCTAGTGGTCAATAAAAACGGAATGAAGATGGGTGAACAGGGAGGTGGAAATCTATTTTACTAAATAAAGTACCTTTTCTCCTTGGTATAAACTATTACTTTGAAAGTGGCACAGCTGGCACATCTAGGAACTGACATTCTTTTACCTTCAATCATTCAATAAGACAATAGCTTGAATTTATATTTTCCTATCCACATACAGTATTTCCAAGCTTCCAATAGTCTGTCAACTATTTGGAGGGAGAAGTGAAAAAAATACTGTTTTGCCCTTCGGTTAAAATTAGAGGAGCTGTACAGGGTTGTGGAATATATTTTCATACATCAGACTGGTTATTTCAAATCCTAGTTCTGCTACTTGATAGCTGTGTTATCTCGGCAAGTTACTTAACCTCTCTGTCTTCATCTGAAAAAGAAAATAATAACATACCTACCTCACTGAATTCTTGTAAGGAATAAATAAGCTGAAGCATGTATAGTATTTAGGACAATGCCTGGATTCACCAAATGCTAGCTATTATGACGACAATAGTAAAGAAGCACTACATTATCATAATCCATAGTCCTTTGTGTTGGGCATCTAAGACAGCAATCGCATCACATATCTGAAGATTTACTATCAACTATTTATTAAACTAATGATTTTTCTATAATATGTACCAATACTATTTCTATAGTCTGTATAACAGAGGAAGAGAAAAAGAAAAAAGAAAAGAAAAAAGCAAATAACATTCTTTGAAGAATGCTATTAAAATAGACTCTTAAAACATACAGAAGAAAAATGTTTGTTTTTAATATAAAGGAGGAAGTTCAAGGTAAAGAAAAACAAATACAAGGCCATTCTTTTATTTATTGGAATATGACATTGCCACATCTATTAAAAAGCAGTATACACCATGACTCACCAAATATAAGATAAATCTAGAAAAATGAATTATTATAAATGCCTCTCTATATTTTTCTTATGAATCGCAAAGACAAATGGAAATTTACAATCCTACTCAGAATATGCTCCAAGTACAATAATCCAGTTTTTTTGTTTGTTTGTTTTTTAACAAATGAGTGCAAGTAGGGACACTGCCTCATCTACTTACAATGTTCACAACTAGAGGCTTTTTTAGTCATTTCGCTGAGATTTGTTCTTTATTCAAGGAGAGTTACATGTTTCGCTTTAAAACATCTGGACTCACATGGGAATTTGGAGAATGCTGAGGCTACAAAAATTCAGTATGCCTGGTGCTGGTCCTTAATTCTTTATAGTTCGCTTTTGCTTTGTTTTTGCTTTGGCACTAAGTAGATCTAAACGTTTTTAACTCATTCTATGAGAAAGAAACCAACTTAAAATCAAGTATCCATATTTCAACCTCTAACAATGCATAGCCAGAATGAATTTTAATCATAATTTCACGATAATTCTTTAGTGTTCTCAAAGATGAATTAAAAAACAATGAACTTATGTTAAATATAAAGAAAAAGAGTCTGGGTGCAGTGGTATACACCTGTAATTTCAGCATTTTGGGAGGCCAACGTGGGAGGACTGCTTGAGTCCAGGAGTTTGAGACTAGCATGGGCAACATAGTGAGAGCTCATCTATACAAAAAAAAAAAATTTGCTGGGCATAGTGGCACACACCTGTAGTCCCAGCTATTCAGAAGGCTGAGGTAGAAGGTTCACCTGAGCCCAGGAGGTCAGGCTGTGGTGAGCCATGATCATGCCACTGCACTCCAACCTGGGTGACAGAGTAAAACGTGTGTGTGTGTGTGTGTGTGTGTGTGTGTGTGTGTGTGTGTGTGTGTGTCACACACATACATAAGGAGATCTAAATTAAAACACTGAATATTTTTATACTAGAGCTATACCTTGAATCATAGTGTTTATTCCTCAAAGCAAACATTTGGTTCCCTGGTCTTATCTAACTGTAGATTATTACAACTGATGTTTTACAAAGCCCATAACAATCATAACTACATTTATAGGTACTTAATACTAGCATAATCTGACTGCAGTTACTACTCAATATAGTTGATGCAGATTAAAATATTAATAACTATATTTAAGATATTTTCTTTTTTTTTAATCTTGAGTCAGAGTCTCACTGTCGCCCAGGCTAGAATGCAGTGGCACGCTCATGGCCACTGCAGCCTCAACCTGCTGGACTCAGACGATCCTTCTGCCTCAGCCTTCCAAGTAGCTGGAACTACAGGCACAGGACAATACGCCCAGCTAATTTTTTGATTTATTGTAGAGACGAGATCTCACCAAGTTTCTGGTCTCAACCCCTGGACTTAGACAATCCTCTCACCTCGGCCTCCCAAAATGCTGGGATTACAGGCTTGAGCCACCGAACTGCCTAAGATATTGTCTTATAAAAGGAAAAGTATTAATAGCCTGTATGTTATTTCACATGCCTTCATTCCAGTATTTAGCACAATGCCTATATCTCTTGAGTTTGTCAATGAAGTCTCCGATTTCACAGAGGTAAGACAAGTAAGTAAATTGTTGGTGAAAAATCAGGTCTATTCAGGTTCATTAATCCAAAAACGGACAACAGCATTTCATTTATGAATTTTGACAATTAATACACTTGAAAAATTCAAACAATCTGTACTAAACACTAACAAATTAGATCCTTACCTGCTGTATATGCAGAAGCCGTTGTCATTGTCTTCCTAAAGGGTGTAAGGGTAGCTGCTTTTTCAGCTTCTAACTCAGCCACTGTCTTCTGTTTTACTGGGGCGCCTTGAGGAATATTTTTCGGTGTGGGAGCCGGGAAAATCACTTCACCATCCTAACAGAGATTAGAAATAGAAAATAGCTTTTTTTTTTTTAAGAGACAGGGCCTCACTCTGCTGTCCCGGCTGGAGTACAGTGGTGCAGTCATGGCTCACTGCAGCCTCAAAGTCCTAGGCTTAAGTGATCCTCCCTTCTCAGCCTCCCAAGTAACTGGGACTACAGGCATAAACTACCACATCCAGCTAATTTTTTATTTTTTGTAGATACAAGGTCTTGCTATGTTGCCCAGGCTGGTCTCGAACTCCTGGGCTCAAACTATCCTCTTACCTCAGCCTCCCAAAGTACTGGGATTCCAGGTATGAGCTGCAGCACCTGGCCTGTTTCTGCTTTTCAAAAGTAATGTATATTTTTTATAAGTCTTTGAAACATTTTTCTTTAAATCATTCTGCATTTTTAAAGTTTTCACTGGCACAAACCTAGCATATCAACACTTTATTAAGATATATCTCAATTCCAAAATAGGATTCTTCCATAAACAGAAATCATGAAACAAATTTACATTAAAATGTAAGAAGGAACAGATCTCTTTGCTTACCTTCATCACTACAGTTCCTCTAATGACATGACCCATTGTACCAAAGTCAAAGTCATCTTTCACATCGAAATAAAAATTATCTTTGTCTGGGCTGATGGCCTTCAGGAGTTTGGTGATGTTGTTGGAATATAGTGTGCTAGCCTGAGTGGCCATTCGGCTGGGAAGGTCTGTGTAGCCTATGTGAGTAACTCCCTGAATGAACAAAATTACAGTTAAAAAGGTCTACTATTCTATGCTCACATTCTTTCTAGAAAAATCTTCATTCATATGTAATGCAAAGTTTTGAAATTATATACCTTTATAAATATGCACACATACCAACAAACATAAATACATATTTCAAAAGGAGCTTTATATGAGCGCATTTTTTTTTTCTTTGAGTTGGAGTCTCACTCTGTCGCCCAGACTGGAGTGCAGTGGCCACTCCCAGCCACTGCAGCCTCGACCTGCTGGGCTCCGGCGATCCTTCTGCCTCAGCCTTCCGAGTAGCCGGAATTACAGGCGCACACTACCACGCCCAGCTGATTTTTTGATTTATTGTAGAGATGAGGTCTTGCTGCCTAGGCGGGTCTTGAATCCGCGGGCTCAGGCAATCCACTCACCTCAGCCTCCCAAAGGCGCAGGATTACAGGCTGAGCCACCGAGCCCGACTCAAGCGTATTTTTAATTTTAAAAAATTTCACGCCTCAATTTCTCCAAATATTTAAAGAAATAAATATCCCCTCATAAATCACTAAACATGTGAGAATTGACTCCTAGATTGAAGATGCTTTTTGCCATACCTTATGTACATAAAGTTCTCCTGGTTTCGTGGTTTCAAAGTTTCCGCCAGCCTCGGCAGCTAAGTCCACAACAACTGAACCCTCCTTCATCGACTCAATCATTTCTTTACTGAATAAAACTGGAGCCTTTTTACCTAATAAAATCATAGAAAACAATACAAATTATATTTTAATTTTCCAAAGTCTTATATTCTAATTATTTTCTAAAGCTTTATGTTCTAATTATTCTAATATCTGATTAAGTTCCTGAATGCCCAGTAGTGTCTAAGCATTCAGAAATTTAACCTCTGAAATATTAACTCTTTCCAAAAGACCCCTAAAGACCATAACACAGGTGAGATTGGTCATTTTCTTAAGAAAGAAATATGACGAGTATGAGTTACAGGAGGCAGCCATTTGGATGGCAAGCAAGCCCCACCTCCTGCTCAGCATGGGAATTTTAGCACTGCTCTCCCCATCTGGCTTATTTCTCTTGCCATTCACAGAGAGAGCAACATTTTGCACAGGCCATTAAAGCCTAGCGCGGCAGCTCATGTAATCCCAATACTTTGGAAGGCCGAGGTGGGAAGATCACTTGAGGCCAGGAGTTCAAGAACAGCCTGCGCAATGTTGCAAGATTTCGTCTCTACAAAAAAACAAATAAAATATTAGCCGGGCATAGTGGTGCGTGCCTGCAATCCCAGCTACTTGGCATGCTGAGGCAGAAGGATCGCCTGAACTCAGAAAGTCGAGACTACAATGAGCTGTGATCGTGCCACTCCACTCCAGCCTGGGTGACAGAGTGAGACCCTGACTCAAAAAATTAAAAATTAAAAATAAACCATGTGTACCCAAACTGGACAAGTCATAAAGATCATCAATGTCAAAGGTTCATTTAATATTAATTTATGAATTACAAAATAAAATATTTCCAATCATCTTAACAAATGTCACCAGATTTTCCAACACGTTAGATTAACCCACCCTAAATGAATACAGAGTAACTTTGAGAAGAGATAGGAAAATGCCTTGAAATCAAAACAGTTCTACTCTGTCGCACTAGACTCCCTGCCAAATGATTTGTTGGATGACCTTTGGTTCTCTCATCTCAATCTCCATGAAAGAGCAAGAATCAAGAGACATGTTCCCCAAATATAACGCCCTGAAGTCTGGGCAGTTTCACCACATTCTCAAAATTCTCAAGAATGAATTCCTTTCCTTTGCCCTCTCCACTTTAGCCTATGGAAAGCACCTGGAATACTCCACTATACTTTGCCCAACCCTGAGAATTTGAGAAAGTAAACCACATGCATTTGATGATTCTTCCTAAAGGTCATGCTGCTAGGCTCTTCAGTGATTTAAAGCTGTAGATCTTACGGGTGCCTCCACACCAAGTGGCAAATTTAAAGTGCCACACTGTCCTTTCCAGGTATTTACAGTCATCTTCATTACTCCTCTGGTCCACAGCCTCTTCTCTATTAACAACCTCTTGTTTGTTTCAACTTTTCCTCCCACTTTATTTGCACCCTCCAGTCTCATGGTGATGTGCCTTACCTTTTAGAACCCGGCCCACCCCCTTTGAATTCTAACTGTACCAACTTTGTGGCCAATGATCTCACAAATTTGATTTGACATCTAAATAATTTCTCCTACCCTAGAAATTCTGGGTTCATTTCTTTCTCTGAGACATCTATAACTAAGGATCAGTCCCAGCACTCTATGCTACCACTCCACAAAATATCAAGTGATCAAGAACATGTAGGCTCCTGAGAAAATATCAAATGTAAAGCCTAGTTGTGTCCTTTGATTTTACTCATTCAACCTTCACAAAACAATTATGTAGTGACTGACACAACTTTAAAAAACGCATGCATATATTTGCATCTTAACAGAAACAACTTGGGTGTTTTGTCCATATTATTGCTCTGAAATTCATTCACTTTTAAAATAATGGCATCTTCCTTCACATAAAGTAATTTATTTAATGTACAGACTGGAGGAAATCACTATAACAAGTTAAATTTACTTAAGACACAGAGGAATATTTAAAGGTATAAAATTATTATAAAAAGCACATAAAATAACATTTGTTTTAATATAATATACACATACATGACTTTCTCATTTATGTATACCACATAAAAATTATATATATAAGAAATATATATACACATGCACTGTATAGTTTACAGTAAATTCATATAACATTTAACAAAACCAGGGTATATTCGAGTGGTCAAACAAACTTATTTTCTTCTCTGTGCTTTTCCTTATCTCTCAAATGTTCTAATTTTTAAAATTAAATAATTTTGATAAGGGCTACAGGGAATACAATGAGGAATATAACAGTGCAGCTGTCTTCAAGCACTCACATGTGGATCAATTTTTTGAAAATTCTGGAAAGTGCAGAAATACAAATTGAAAACAGAAGGGAAAAAAATAAAGCCAAAAAAGGAGCAGGGTAGTAAATAAAAGTTCCAAATGAGCAAATCCTCAAAAGAATAGGTCAAGAGAAAGAAAGATTGAAAAAGCAATTTCAAAATACTATCTTACCCTGATAGCCTAAGATGATAAAATGTAATAAATGCAGCATCACAAAATGGAAGAACAAAAGGAGTAAGATGATGAGTTAGGCATTTGGGTAAAAAAATAATCTACCCAAACGTAACATTACACTTTAAACTAAACTCTAAGTAGATCAGAATTCGTTTTAAAAGAAAAGAATCAACTCATAAAATGAAAGAAAAAAAAGGAAACCCTGGTGAATATTTCTCTAGACTGTAAATTTTTGAAATGCTTCCTAAATTTACAGCAAAGGGAAAAAGTACAAAGAGAAATATCAATAGGTTTAAATATGAAAAGTCTAGGCAGCAAACAGCAGCAAGAGCAGACTGTTGCCCTGGCCATTGTGCCCTTCATGACATATCTTCCCTTTAATAAATCTACCTTTCTTAATTCAGAAAAAGAAAACTCTATATATTATAATAATTAAAAATCATTAATTAAAAAGAAATTAATAAAAAGCTCACAAAAATTTATATAAAAACAAAGCACTAAGATCCTAATAGATAAATGAAAAATACGAATGGATAATTTTAAAAAACTGCTAACAACCAAATAGAAAAAAGTTTACCCTCAGTAAAAAAATCAAAGAAATGTAGGCCCAAAAGTGAGAAACTCTTTTTGCCTCTTAAATTAGCAGTCGAAAAATCATGATACTTAATGTAGAAATTAAACATTAGTTGGACAATCTACTCAGATTATGAACTACACAATCTTTTGGAAAAATGAAGTTTATCAAGCATGTATCAATTAGCCAAAAATATTGATATCCAGTAATTCTACTTGTAAAATCTGATTAATCCTGGAGAAACAAATGAAAATGAAGACACGGAAATTATTCAGGAAAATGTTATAAGAGCATTTTTTCTAATTTACAAAAACTGGAAAACTAAAAGGAACAAAATTTGGAGGAAGGATTGTATAAAGTATGGTACATTCCCACGAGAAAATTCTACAAAACCATTAAAAATATTTACAAAGAGTTCTTAATGATTCATCATATTCTATTAAAGGGGAAAGCTTATGCTATAATATTAAGTGAGGGGGAAAAAGAAAGATTCTATATCCTGATATCAACATTATAAAAATGCATTTTAACAGGCTGAAAGGAAATGATAAACTGTTAATAGCATTTATCACTAAGTGAAGGGATCACAGGTGATCTTTATTTTCTACTTTGTATTCTACTGCACCTCTAATAAAAGCCATATACCATTTTTATTTTTTAAAGCAATAAGTATTCCTATGTAATCACAATCAGTTCTGTTGAGTCAAGGATATTGTTTAAAAGTTGGTATTAGGAGAATTAGAATAACTTAGAAAAAGCATTACCCCAACCTACTTGCTTATCAGTTGAAAAGGCTTCACTCAAAGTCATCTACCCTCCCTACTACAGCAAATGAGGCTATGCAGTTAGGACAGTGAAAGACTGTGAAAGGGTATACCAAAACACTAAAAAACGGAAACAGAGACATCACTAAAGATGGTTAGCAAACAGGAGCGTGTGCACAGATTTTTTACAACGTATAACACGGAAATGAGTAGATTTGATGTTTACTGCAAATCCTGCAAATATAAAGAAATGTCCTATATACCTCAGACACAGCCTGGTAAAGGCCTAGACATAAGGATAAAAGACAAAATTAGCAACAAAATTAGCACCTTACCAGGTGTTTCAAGACATAACTGCAGAAGAAAACAGAGAAGATAACAAAAGAAAGAAGATAAGAGGTATTTTTTAAAGACACAATTGGGCCTTTTCCCTTTTTGAATGTTAATTTTATCATTTATCTGCAAAAGACCAAAGACTGTTGTATTTCCTTTTTTTGTTTGTTTGTTCAGTTATTCTTTGGGGGGAGGTTGTTTTTTGTTTTTGTTTTTTTCCTAAAGCCATTCCCCTAAAAATAAAAATCACTGTGATCTAAATAAATCAATAAGGAGGGAAAATTGTTTAAAATATTTCCTGACACAAGACAAGCTGTGGGTGAAAGACTTGGCATGATATCCAACTTTATGAAATAATTATTGCTCCCTTCTGTTCATGGACATTAAGTTCCCCTGGTAAGGTTACTCAGTTCCCTCCCAGTGGGAGTTATTTCCACACTTTTGCCAAGACAAGTGTAGGATGTCAAGCACTCACAGTCATCATTCAAATATTCATTTATTCACTGACACAGCTAATACTTATTTAATACCATGTACAAGCTAGATAGAGAAGGAAAATATTATTAGCTCTATATTATTAGCTAGATAGAGAAGGAAAATATTATTAGCTCTATATTATTAGCTAAATATTATTAGCTCTATATTATTAGCTATATTATTATAGCTCTAGGCTTTAATATTTTACAACTGAAAGAGGTTGCATTCAAAGATCAGTCAACAGTTTCATCACTAGAAGAGCTGGGTATTTAAAGCACTCATCTAAAAAATTTAATTATAGTTTCCTAACTGGCTGACTATTATTAGGGGTAAGTAGAGGTACCATTGGTTAGTGTAAGGCATCCTTAATCTCTGTGTGCTCCAAGACGACAGCAGACTGAATAAATGCCTCATGCATGCACACTATTCTTGATAGATTCACAAGTGACTGTGATTCATATAAATTCATTCTTTAATGTTATTGAATTCATAGTATCTTTCCTAACCATGTATTGTCTCAATAAATAAATACCAAAATGCAGTTTTAAAAGTATTAAAATTAGAAGCTGCTAGAAAAATTACTAACTTTTAAAACAGATTTAACAACTTACTGCAACATAGTAACAAATATATCAGTGGCTTCTCTATAACACTAAATTTTAAAAGACTGATTTAGCTTAAACTAAACACCAAAAGCTAAGGATTTACCAGAAGATTTTGTAATATATTATACCACTCTGAATGAATCATACCTAACATGAAATCTGAAATCAATGAATTATTAGATTCTATCTTAATGGAAAAAGAATCGGGCCCTCACAGACTTTAATCACACCAAAAAAAAATCTCAATTATGATTTAAGTAGAAACCACTAAAAATATTAAGACCAAGAAGACACTAAGAAACAGGTTTACCACAAAATTTTATAATGATTCCAGGAGCATTCAACACTATTTACTGGAATTATTCAATGGCATATAATCAGATGGGGAAATTCCTAACTTACTAGCCTATAAGGCATCAAATTAGAGGCTCAAGAAAAACTTTCTGCTTTAACAAGAACTTGAGATGGAGATACTTGACTCCATACTAGCAAATAAATAAGTAATACAAATTATAGGATACACGTATCCAAACCAAAATAGATTTCTCATAAACAGGTATTAGGAAGACAAGGAAAGTTTTTAATGTAATACAGTCTCCAAATTGACAAAATGTAAAATAGAGTAAGGTAAAGACATCCTGAACTTTAGCATTTACACATTAAGAAACTTCATTGTAAGGCTGGGTGTGGTAGCTCACGACTATAATCAGAGCACTTTGGGAGGCCAAGGTGAGAGACAGGATTGCCTAAGTCCAGGAGCTAAAGACTAGCCTGTGCAACACAGTGAGACTTCATCTCTACAAAAAAAAAAAAAAAATCAAAAAATAAGGCCGGGTTTGGTGGCTCAGCCTGTAATCCCAGCACTTTGGGAGGCCAAGGCAAGAGGATTGCCTGAGCATGGGGGTTCGAGACCAGCCTGGGCAACTTGGTGAGACCTCGTCTCCACAATAAATCAAAAAATAAGCTGGGCGTGGTGGTGTGCATCTGTAGTTCCAGCTTCTTGGAAGGCTGAGGTGGAAGGATCAACTGAGGCCAGCATGTCAAAGCTGTGGTGGTTGTAAGCATGCCACTGCACTCCAGACTGGGAGACAAGAGTGAGACTTCAACTCAAAAAAAAAAAAAAATCAAAAAATTAGCTGGATATAGTGGCACCCTCCCAGCTACTCGGAAGGCTGAGGCAGAATATCACCTGAACCTAGGAGGTAGAAGCTGCAGTGAGCTAGGATCGTGCCACTGTACTCCAATCTGGGTGACAGACTGAAATTATGACAAGGAAGGAAGGAAGGAAGGAAGGAAGAAAGGAAGGAAGGAAGGAAAAGAAACTGCATTGTAACAACATAATATTGCACTGAGTATTGTTAGTATCTACCCACCATCCATTTTGTCTTTTTGCCACTATTCTGATTTCTATTTTTTCCGTGAGCTTTGGGAGACATGATCTTAGAAACCATTCCAGAGTCAGGCCTGGCAGGCCTAAGGGTAATTTTATTCTCTTATTAATGACTAGTTCAGAATTCCATTTGTAAACTGAGGAGCATCTTATTGTTCTGCCTATAGAGATTGGTTCAGAAATGGGCATGTAACCCAATTAAGGCTAATAAGAATAAGGAAAGTTTGCTAAGAGCTTATGAAATAGAGGTTTCCTTGCTCAAGAGGGAACCAGCAGAACTGTCTCATCCTCTGGATAATGTGGCATACATACTGGAGGCCTGAAATTGCTGCGGCCTTCTACAAACCACTGGAGGAAGAAGGCTGCTCAAAGAGGAGGGCAAAGCTGAGCGAATAAATGAGCACAGCCAGAATCCCCCTGGCCTATACCTATCTAGTCATAACAAGACGCTATTCTGTTGTCAGAACACAAGAAATCACCTTTCTTAAGGCAGAATCACCTTTCTTAAGGCAGAATGCTGTTTCTGGCAGCCAAAGACATCCTGATACACACATCACAGGTGGCATTAAAGTGCTGGGTCTTAAGCTTTAAAAATGTTATAGATAAGGGCCGGGTGTGGTGGCTCATGCCTGTAATCCCAGCCCTTTGACAGGCCAAGGCAAGAGGATTGCCTAAGCCAGGAGTTTCCAGACCAGCCTAAGCAACATAGCAAGAACCCACCTCTACAAAAAAATTAAAAAATTAGCCGGGCATGGTGATAACACACCTGTAGTTCCAGCTACTTGGAAGGCTGAGGCAAAAGGATCACCTGAGCCCAGGAAGTCAAGGCTGAGGTTAGCTGTGATAGTGCCATTTCACTCCAGCCTGGGTGACAGAGTGAGAACCCAACTCAAAAAAAGAAATAAAAAATAAAAGTTACAGATAAGGACAAAGCATTTTTATGTATGTATGTATACATATGAGAATAAGAGATAGCGGATTAATAATAGATAGGAGGTGGTAAGAAATTGTTGAACATCTGACCCACTGATCCATTATCTAAAGGGTCTCTGATTTAGCCAGCTCCAGAGTGCATAGAAAAAATCAAAGACGCAACCATTCCAGCTCTGCACATTGCTAGAGAGGCTATGATAGCTGTGTTCATGAGCATGAAGAGGTTCCAATCCAAGCCTAAACAGTCAAGCTGAGTACTTCACATGTAAGCTTTATCCCTGGAGCCAGATAAAAACTTTCTGTGTATAATGAATTACTTTTATAAGGAACAAACAGAAAGTCAGGCTGGCAAACAGTTGGCTTTTACAAACCGGATGCCTTGAGATATTGCAAATACTTACAAAATATGATTAGTCAATAGCATACTTTAACAGGTTGAAAAAAATCCCTAAAGATCTATTTTTAAAATCCTCAAAATAAGCTTTTACCCCATAATTGCAGAGCACGTTTATAAAAACTTTTAAAGAATTATCTTAATAATTTAACTCTCATAGCTGCAAAATTCTATATAAGCAAAATCAGTCAAAATTTTACCATAGCTTTATAAGCTATAAGAATTCTTCAGGCCAGGTGCAGTGGCTCAAGCCTGTAATCCCAGCACTTTGGGAGGCTGAGGTGAGAGGATTGCCTGAGTCCTGGGGTTCAAGACCAGCCTGGGCAACTTGGCGAGATCTTATCTCTACAATAAATCAAAAAAATTAGTCGAGCGTGGTCTGGCACCTGTGGTTCCAGCTACTTGGAAGACTGAAGCAGAAGGATCACCTGAGCCCAGCAGGTTGAGGCTGTGATGGCTGTGAATGTGCCATGGCATTCCAACCTGGGCGACAGAGGGAAACTCCAACTCAAAAAAAAAAAAAAAAAGAAAAAGAATTCTTCAAAAAAGGAAAGCAATCTACCAAACTTAAATGGTAAAACAAATAAGGAAATATCCTCATAGAAACTAGCACATTCTTTGACTTTCCTCCAATTACATATAGATGTACATTAGCTACCAAAATCCTTTAAAAATTGAAGCAATCAATATTTATTACACATTCTGATTTTACTATTTTTGCTAATATAAAATAATTGAAGAGGCTTTTTTAAAATAGAAGTAGTACTGTTTATTTTCTTTCTCATGTATTTCAACTTAGGTCAGAATGAGGTTAACTGGCAAAAGAGCCTTAATAAAATGGATGTCTTCAGAAAATTCAGATAAAAAATAATTAAGCTGTATTTCTCCCCAGGGAAACCTATGCCAGATTGTCATCCAATAAATGCCAGTTATGTAACTTTATGAATGGATTCATAAACCTGACGATCTCAGGAACCATCTTCAACATTCCACATAATCCTTGAGAATGTCTGGACTTTTATTGCAAAATTCAGAAAGTTTTGCAGTCCTGAGTACCAACCACCAAACCAGGTACCACCAATGGAAGAAAGAATTACACTAACATTTTCCATGCCCAGCCCTACACAGACTTTCCTCTTCATGCATTCCTCAAAACAACTGCAAGGTAGAAATTTGTATCCCCATTTCAGAGATGAGGAATCTGATGTTCAGAGAGAAAAATCAACCACAAAGCAGTGGAATCAGAATTTGAATCTACTCTTACTGGCTCTAAATCCATGATCTTTGCTCCGATTTACAACAAACAGATTAAACATACATAGAGAAAGTAACAAAGTGGGGAAGAGGAAAGAGGCTGTTAGTTGTGCAAAAAAAAAAAAAAATCTGTGTTTATTATGGTTTGAACTGTGTCTGCCACAAAATTAATATGTTGAAGCCCCCAGTACCTCAGAATATGAATGTATTTGGAAGTAGGCTCTTCAAACAGGTGATTAAGTCAAAATGAGCCCATTAGGGTGGGCCCTAATCCAATCTGACTAGTGTTCTTAAAACAAGAAGAAATCTATTTATTTATTTTTATTTTTATTTTATTTTTATTTATTTATTTATTTTTTGAGTTGAAGTCTCACTCTGTCACCCAGACTGGAGTGCAGTGGCCGCTCCCGGCCACCGCAGCCTCGACCTGCTGGACTCCGGCGATCCTTCCGCCTCAGCCTTCCGAGTAGCCGGAATTACAGGCGCGCGCTACCACACCCGGCTGATTTTTTTATTTATTGTAGAGATGAGGTTTCGCTGCCCAAGCGGGTCTCGAACCCGCGGGCTCAAGCAATCCACTCACCTCAGCTTCCCAAAAGTGCGGGATTACAGGCTGAGCCACTGAGCCCGGCTAAGAAGAAGAAATTTAGACATAAAAAGAGACAACAGGGATGCAGGCACACAGAGGAAAGACCATCTATAAGTATAAGCCACGAAGGGACCTCAAAAGAAACCAAACCTACTAACACCTTGACCTTAAATTTCTAGCCTTCGGAACTGTGGGAATATTAATGTCTATTGTTTAAACAACCAGGTCTGTGGTATTTCATTACGGCAGCCCTGGCAGACTAATATAATGTTCTCTTATTCTTGGACACACAGCTAGGCAAACAATTCCCAGCTTCCTTCATAGTTAGGTTTGGCCACAGGACTGTCTCAGCAAAAGAAATGTGAGTGCACTTCCAGGCTTCCCATCCACACTCTTCCATTCTACTTTCCCTCTGTCTGACTGTGGAAGAAGAGAAACAGTGCCCAGATAACCTTTGTAGCCTCATAACGATGATGGCAACACTGTCATAGTCTGAATCCCCAGGTGGCCAGGTGAAGGAGAACTGCCCACCAATGTATGACTCTATTTTTTACTGTTGACTAAACAAATTGTAAATCTCTGTAATGTCTGAGCACTTATATCACTTTGGGTTCATCTATCATAACAAAGTTCACAGATTTAGAGCTAGTTAATTAATACTGAGGCACAAGAAAGTATAGGAAAAACGAAAGGAAGGAGATACAGAAACACATATGGTGGGAAGCATGTTAACAGTGACTTCATCTGTGCTGCTTCACCAGAGAGAGCTTCAGCCTTCAGCCTCATCCTTTTCAACTCCGGACTGCCAGGAAGAAGAGTACAATGCTTCCCAATATTGCAACATACTTTTGGAGAAATAACAGTCCAAACCAGAATACAACTCTGTACCATAAATTTTCCTAACAGAACATTTGTTAAATTTGTCCTAATTACTCACTAAGTGTGCTCAAATACACCCTAAGACATCAAGACTGATAAATGACAATGGTAAACTCCACAACCTTGGCATCCTCCTCTTGATGACAAGTTGTCCTGCCTATGTTGAAAGCTACCAAGAGATGCATAGACAGTCTGTGGTTATCAATGCTTGATGTTGCAACACTTCAGTTTCTCTCTGTTCCTCAAAATTTCAATATTCTCAAAGCAAATGAAACTTTATAGAAGTACTATTACAAAATGCTATACAATATATAAAATACATGTAAGAGATAGAAGGACAGTATATGAATCAGATAATTTAAAAAATGGCAATAAGATGCAAAACAGTTGGGAATCACTGATCTGCAACATCTAGTTTTGTTGTGTAAGACCATAAAGCATATAGCAGACAAAAAAGAACAATTTGAAAAAATAAACTCACTTTTTGGAAAAACTTTGTATGATCATCAAAACATTATAACCTTTATAATATTATACAAATAGAAAGCATCAATTATTACCGTGTCAATTATTCCCTTGCCTGAAAACACAAGTTTGAAAATCTACAATGGAAAGTCATTCTTTTGTACTAAATTTCTACTCCATATAAAAGATGAATTAATAAGACAGGCAGTATCAGATGGAACTCAAATGTTGATTTTCCATGAGAAAAATTCTCAGGTTCAGTTTCATATATGAAAATTTTCCATGAGAAAAATTTCTCAGTTTCAGTTTCATATATGTAAAGCCCTTGTATATCAGAAAAGCACCTCCCTCCCAATTCTCCAGAGTAATGGAAAACTACCACAGGGGTCCTTTGAGGGGGGTGTTTTACATACCCTAATTAGTATAGATAAAAACAAAAATTACTGCCACCCTAAACTGGATTGTGCCTAAAAAAAGATCCAAGTATATATGGCCTAAGATATTTTAATAATAGCCAGGCTCGGTGGCTAAGCCTGTAATCCCGTGCCTTTGGAAGGCTGAGATGAGTGGATTGCCTGAGCCCGCGGGTTCGAGACC
>NW_007246412.1:46251-48936 GCF_000164805.1 Carlito syrichta | reverse complement strand
ACTCCAGTCTGGGCGACTGAGTGAGACTCCAACTCAAAAAAAAAAAAAAAGATATTTTAATACTAAGCAATGGATATCTTCCTTCTTATCTAGCAGAACACTTTCTAATTCCTAAACAGCCCTTTCACTACTTCCTAATTCTATCTCCTGAGAGGTCTAACTAGCCCCCTCAAATTGCAGACTTAGGCATGTGTCCTAGTTTTGAATAATTTAAGAAAGTTAAGTTCCCAGTCCTAAATTAGCCTCTGCGATGTTCCTGTCCAAAAGTGAGCCAACAGAGTGTTCCATCTTTCCTTGGATAGCACTGAAAAAATAAAAGATATTATACCAACCAAGACCTAAGGAAGGCATCCAGAATTATTAGTTCACAGCATTTACTGAGCCACTACTGTGTACAAAGCACTATGCCAAACGCTGGTCTAAATCAAAGACTCCGCTGTACTCACAGGGCAACAGAACAACTAAGAAGTGATGGAACTAAGATCTGCTGTAATAGAGGCTCAGGCAAGCTGCTATGAGTGCCAAAAAAAAAATAACACCAACTACTGAATAAGAGACAATAGAAACTATGGAGGACAGAGGATGTGGTATCTGAGTTGAGTAGGATTTCAAAAAGTAGGGAAGGACAGAGAGAGCATTTCAAAGAGAAGGAGCAATATGAGCAAAGGCATAAAGTTATCTTGGCCTATTTGAGGAGATAATAGTATCCAACATGAATGAAATCAGACCCAGAGAGTAAGACATCAGTTTAACATGAGACCCAAAAGCTAAATCAGGACTAGAAAATGAAACACTGCCAGGTGTTGGCTCATGCCTGTAGTAATCCCAGCACTTTAAGAAGCCGAAGTGAGAGGATTTCTTGAGGCCAGGAGTCTGGGGCCAGCCTGCACAACATAGCAGGACCTCGCCTCTACAAAAAAATAAAGATTATCTAGTCATGGTGGTTTACACCTGTAGTCCCAGCTACTAGTGAGGCTGAGGCGGGAGGATAGCTTGAGCCCAGGAGTTTGAGGCTTGCAATGAGCCATGATCGTGCTACTGTATTCTAGCCTGGGCAACAAAGCAAGACGCTGACTCTAAAAAAGAAAGACAGACAGAAAATCAGAAATATAAACAGACAGGCAGTAAGTACCACTAAGTCATGCAAACTTTATAGCACAGGTAATTAGGGAGTTGGGGAGGGGGCTGTGATCCACACCTGTTCAATGTAGATGCCATCATCTAATGATGCTGGGAACCCAAGTTGTCCAAGATACTACCATCACTACGAAATAAAACCCCAGGCCTTGAAGTAGCTATGGTTTCCCTAAATTAAAAAGAACAAGACCCAAAGTGAGGAAGAGGATATATGACCATATGATGCTCATGATTTTTTAGTTAGGTGGTCATCAGGAAAGATGTTAAATGGATAAGGTAGTTTCTGCCAAGGTAAACTTGGCATGTGCTACACAGTACTCTTTTTTTGTTTTGTTTTTGAGGTGGAGTCTCACTCTGTTGCCCAGGCTGGAGTGCAGTGGCACGCTCATGGCCAACCCAGTGTCTACCTGCTGGGCTCAGGCGATCCTTCCACCTCAGCCTTCCAAGTAGTTGAAACCACAGGCATGTGCTACCATACCCAGCTAATTTTTTGATTTATTGTAGAGACGAGATCTCACCATGTTGCACAGGCTGGTCTCGAACCCGTGGGCTCAGGCAATCTTCTTGCCTCCATCTCCCAAAGAGCTGAAATTACAGGCTTGAGCCACCACGCCCGGCCAGTACTATTAATTTCCACAGGAATTTAAGTGAAATTTGCCCAAGGCACAGTCAGTGCAAAACCACTATGAGTTCTCCTCACCTCACCCCAACACTCCCCTCTCTAACTTGTCAGATTTTCAATCTAATTCAGTCTTTTCCTGATTAAATATTCTATGTCTAGGACAAGTCATTTTAAAAAGGTTCTAGATCATTAGGGATGCTAAAACATCTCTTGTGTCTCAAAAGACTTAGCAGAAAAAGTTATGAGCACAGCCTGAACATTACCAGGGAGCCGGTCTGCCTTACTTTTTAATGGTAGCCCCAAAGGTCAAAGAGCCAGACAGGAAGGTGAGGTGCTTTCCCTTGTATGCACAGCACCACCAAATGGAACTTCAGCTCAGCCCTATCCTGAAGTTGCCTGCATTAAGTGAAATTCTCACCTGCAATCCATCATCTAACCCAATAAGGGGTCTAGATGATAGTATCAGGCAGCATAACAACTAGCTAGCTACAGAACTATTTCATTCCACACACAATCTACCTAGCTAAGGTGATTATTTTTTCAAGCTCACCAAGTGATGTACCCAGAAGCAATAAAAATTTACCAACTCCATAAAGTTGCTCCCTGAAACCAGCAGCTTGCCTCTCTCAGTGTTCTTATCCATGCCAGATGTTCAGTCTTCAGTCTAGCTGTCTGTGGATCTCAGTCTACAAATCTAAGCTTAGAGAATTTCTCTTTTTTTTTTAAATTTTTTTGAGTCAGAGTCACTCTGTCACCCAGGCTGGAGTATAGAGGCACATTCATGGCCACTGTAGTTGCTGGGCTCAGGTGATCCTTCTGCCTCAGCCTCCCAAGTAGCTGGAACCACGGGTGCATGTAATCACACTCCGCCAATTTTTTTTTTTTTTTTGAGTTGGAGTCTCACTCTGACACCCAGACTGGAGTGC
>NW_007246412.1:45542-46231 GCF_000164805.1 Carlito syrichta | reverse complement strand
CAGCCTTCCAAGTAGCCGGAATTACAGGCATGCGCTACCACGCCCAGCTGATTTTTTTGATTTATTGTAGAGATGAGGTCGCGCTACCCTGGCGGGTCTCGAACTTGCGGGCTCAGGCAATCCCCTCACCTCAGCCTCCCAAAGGTGCGGGATTCGGCTAATTTTTGAATTATAGAGATGAGGTCTTGCCAAGTTGCCCAGGCTGATCTCGAACACCTGGACTCAGGCAATCCTCTTGCCTCTACCTCCCAAAGCGCTGGGATGACAGGCATGAGCCACCGTGCCTGGCTAGCTTAGAGAATTTCTACATTTGACTGAATTCACTCAAAAACAAAAAACAAACAAACAAAAAATTTTAGAATAACTTCTGCTCTAAGAGTCATTCAGGAGCCATGCAAAGACTCAGGAAATAAACCAGTAAAGAAAGATACAATGCCAAGGACATTGTTTTCCAAAGGATATTTGTAAGTTTATGTAACCTTTTCAATCATTTTTTTAAATGCTAAAGTTTTCAGTGCCCCGGGGATATGAAAGATCTTTAGAAAAAAATCACTGTTAAATCACTGTTTTCCTTATAATATTCCAATTAACTTTCCTTCTCTCTCTCTCTCTCTCTCTTCTTCTTCTTCTCCTTCTTCTTCTTCTTCTTCTTCTTCTTCTTCTTCTCCCCCCCTCTTCTTCTTCTTCTT
>NW_007246412.1:0-45522 GCF_000164805.1 Carlito syrichta | reverse complement strand
CTCTCTCTCTCTCTCTCTCTCTCTCTCTCTCTCTCTCTCTCTCTCTCCCCCTCTCTCTCTGCCTCTCTCTCTGCCTCTCTCTCCTTCTCTTTTCAGTCAGTCTTTTTAAGAACAAGCTCTGGGCCAATATACTGATGAATGACTTTCTGCAAGTTTAATGTAAAGATCATGGTTTCAGAAAAGAGGAAAGCCTCAGTGGACCAGATTAATAAAATGTCTTCAATTAGTCTTCAAGACTGTCATACAATTTGACCTTTTACTAAAGTACATTGACTATAAACTACTTATTTTTTAAAAAAAGTAAGATATTATGGGGGATGAAACCCCTAAAAGTCAGTATGTGTTTATATATGAAGTCTGGAATTCTATCACTTACTTCTAGCTTTATAATCAATAATAAATCTATATACTACGTCCAAATTATCCTCAGTTCTTTATAAAGTATGAGTGGACTAAAACTAGCTCCCTGTCCTCATCACTTACTCCATGGGTAGATGTTTTAGCACCCTCTACTGGCCACTTGTTACATCTACTCAGTTCACAACGCCCCTCGCCAACATGCAGCTGCCGCGCAAAGGTCAGACAGCAGAAACAACATAGGTTACCCGATCTCTCTTCTTTAAAACCACCTGAGTAACAGCTGAGTCAGAGCAACTGCCACAAATGGAAAGGATGAATCCTGAAGTACTATCCTGACACTGCTTGTGCATGAGTTCTGTCCTCAATGATAGGTTTCACAAACACCATCCTGGGTCTGTGGTTTGTCTGATCTGCATGCATCACCAGTAACCAACCACAGACCTCATTTCTACACACACAAATGCTTCTATGGACCGAGCCCTGATGACACTCCTATATCATCCTACTGCCTGTCTGCTTCATCTAGACAGCTCTGGTGGAATGAGGGTGTCTGGAGAGATCGGCTTACCCATCACTTGGGTAAACAGATGACAGCAAAAAGAGTTTGGGAGGCATGTTTTCTTCCACAGACTCATAGATCTGATGTCAATCAATTCCCTGCCCTGGGTTTATATTAGCCAGATTTTTTTTTTTTTTTTGGTGGCGGACATTGTCAGAAGAGAGTTTTTCCTCTTCCATGACCTCATGACAAAGCAATTTCTAAATCTCAACAGTTCCTTAGAGAAAATGAGGATCCTTTAGAAGGACCTAACACAAGCAACCATGAACCCTTTAAGTTCTCACTATCTAGCCCAATTTCTTCCAGAAAGGAAAAAATCAGATCAGCATGTTATTCACTATTCAATAACAGAAGGAAAGAACAGAGGAAGAGAAGAGGTAAGAATATAAAAATTGGAGTGCATCTTCATTCCCAAATCTTGCTAGCTCAAGCTGCCACTTAATTAATAAATGCTTATTGGTTTGATATCAATCATGCATTGAGTACAAGATATTCTGTAGAAGGAGATTTGCAAAGAGACTAGACAGTGACTCTAACCATCAAAGAGCTCATGCTTGACTGAAAAGACCAAATATGTCAAAGGAAATAATTAGAAAGTGACAAAGTATTATATGCTTCAGTAAAAATATAGTGGAAATTCCATAAACACATACACACACCAAGTCCCCCATCTCTCATATATGAAAAATTAATCACCAAAATACTAATAATAGCCATCTCTGGTGGAATTTTAGACAATGTGTAATTTTTTCTTCATATTGTTCAGGACTATTTGAATTTCCTACAATGAGAATGCAGTATCTTGACAAAGAGAATAGAAATAAGTTAACAATCAATTTTTCAAGGGTTTAAGCAAAGGAAACTGCTAACAAATATAATATTGTACATAAAGTATGGTCTATAAACACAGTTATATAAAGATTCACAGAAAAAAGACTGGAAGAAAACACACCAAATCATTAATGACTTTTATCTCTAAGGGGCTGCAGTGAATTTTGTCATGTGTTTTCTCATTTTTTAGGACTTTTATGATAGAAAAATTGATCTTCACTTAAAGAAATTCACAAACAATTCAAAAAACAATTGCATTCATTTTTTAATTCATGAGCAAAAATGCTTTCCAGATAATCATTTACTTAATGGCATACCTGGAATAAGTGCTGTGCTAATAAGGATGTCCACCTCCTTGCATTGTTGAGCAAAGAGTTTCATTTCTGCCTCAATGAACTCTTTGGACATCTCTTTTGCATATCCTCCTTGTCCCTCACCAGATTCTTTCAAGTCCACCTCCAAGGGTTCGGCACCAAGGGATTTGAACTGTTCCAAAGCTGCAGCTCTAGGGTGATTATTAAAGAAAAAACTGGTTATTTTAGGTCCTTAGTAATGAAGATCATGATTATTATTTACATAAACATTCTTTTTTTGAGTCAGAGTCTCACTCTGTCACCCAGGCAGGAGTGCAGTGGCACGCTTACGGCCACCCCAGAATCAATCTGCTGGGTTCAGGCAATCCTTCTGCCTCAGTCTTCCAAATAGCGGGAACTACAGATGTACGCTACCATGCCCAGCTAATTTTTTTATATATTGTAGAGAAGAGGTCTCACCAAGTTACCCAGGCTGGTCCCGAACCCCTGGGTTCAGGCAATCCTCTTTCCTCCACCTCCCAAAGTGCTGGGATTACAGGCTTGAATCACAGTGCCCGACCTACACAAGCATTTTTAAGAAGAGACATTGTGTGTGTGCGTATGTGTACATAGAATATATCAAAGAAGAGATATTGTATATATATATGGAATATTCAATACAATATATTGTATATATTCTTGAACAAAAGTTAAGAGCTTCTTTTGATGTCTCTGGCTTTTTTTCTAAAGATAGGTATCACTTCTGTGATTTTTTTTCTAAAAACTAAAAAACTGCAGGGAATTCCAACTTCTACTTAGTTAAGTTGCAAAAGGCATTTCACTATTGCCAACTCTAGTAATCAATTTTGTTCCTTATGACCTCAGTGTTGATGATAATAATGAGATATCTGCTATGTATTAGGACTCAGTATTGTTCAAATCACTCAAGTTGAGGTTTTTCGTTTGTAAATGTTCTGAATTTGCTCTTAGTGGGGACTTTTCCCTCATAAATGATTCTTATACATAGGAATATGCTAATAAAGTGATTTTTGCCCCAAGTCTTCATTAAATTATGTTTACAAAAAGTACTCTATAAGCCGGGTGCAGTGGCTCACACTTGTAAACCAAGCACTTTGGGAGATAGAGATGAGACGATTGCCTGAGTCCAGGGGTTTGAGATCAGTCTGGGCAACTTGGCAAGACCTCATCTCTACAATAAATAAAAAAATCAGCCGGGTGTGGTGGTGCATGCCTGTGATTCCAGCTACTTGGAAGGCTGGGGCAGAGGGATCACCTGAGCCCTGCAGGTTGAGGCTGCAGTGGACATGAGCATCCTACCGCACTCCAGCCTGGGTGACAGAATGAGACTCCAACTCAAAAAAAAAAAAAGTACTCTATAAATGGTAGTAATAAAATGTGAAAAGCTGATTTATTTAAATTATGTAAAAATAAATTCAGTTTTAAAAAGATAAATAAATGCTATCTAAGTACTGTAACAGGGTTGAAAAACCAAAGCCAAAAAAGACCTTAGCTCTGTGGTGGGAAATGTGTTTAACTCATCAATATCCATTCTACTACAATAAATCCCAAACATCCCTAATCACAACAATCACTTGCTAAAAATTCGTGTTACTTCTTAAAAATTCAAATTCTCAGGCCCCTTCCCAGACCCACTGAATTATAATCTCCAGCAGAGAGGTCAGACGCTTTATTATTTTCAGCAAAAGTTGCAGGTCATCTGGGAAGTTTGGGAAACCATGGTCTGAGCCAATAAATCCCTAGTAACTATCATGTCCAAGAGTGTGCATAAAGGATAGGACATATAGTCCATGGTTAAGCAAAAAGCTATTTCCGCTGGCTTGAACAAGGCATCCAGTAGCCCAGATTGCCCCTGGGGGTCAAGTTGCAACCATAAGTGGAATCAGCCTTAGGAGGAAGCCAAAGGTGAGGACAGAGAGAGGAGAGACAGAGAATGGTCCTTGGCAGGACCAAGGAACTTCTAAATCTGATGTGAAAAGGAAGTTCTTCCTCTGGATCCTCGGGAGAAATAATACATTTTCTTATGGTTTAAGCCAATTTGACTGGGTGTTTTCCTTTCCTTGTGGTCATAGAGATAGAGCTGTTTAAAAAGTTTTAGAAATGTATACTATTATGAATAAGACATAAGATGAATTCAAAATTATATATGTATGTATGTATGTGTGTCTGTGTATATATTTTAAGAAAAATAGTCTAAGTGATTCATTTTCAAGAACTGCTTAACAAAAGTTGTTTAACTAGCTTGCAGATATGGCAACCCCAGAAAGTACATGTTCCCGGGACGTCCCTGAACAAACAAAACCCAGAGGCAACCCGACTTCTTAAAATGGTGGCTGGTCATCAGCCCTTTGTCCTTTTTACTTCCTGGTTCTTCTCCCTCCTCAGGACATTTGGTGGGCCTTTTTCACAGGCAGGAAAAGAAGGAAGGGGACAATAAATTCATTATAAGGGAATAATAATAAAACTTAGGAAACATCTGGGAAGATTGCACACCCCACAGTACTCAACCAATGAGGAAATGGGGGAGGAACTTGTGCACTAGGAAATAAATCGTTTGCTGTAACTGTTCCAGGTGTGCCTGCCTATCACACACCCAATCTTGCAAGACCGCCATTAAGGTCTCGTTCTGCCGCACTTCACATCTCTGCATCCATTCTTTGATTATGGACAGGTGAGTTTGTGTCTCATATATATATATATATATATATAAAATGAACCAAATTTTGTTCAAAAGTTATATGAAAAAACTCTGAAAGAAATTATACCAAAATACACTAGCAATTATATCTGACCAATAGAATTATAAAACATTTTCATTTTATTCCTTATGTTTCTCAATGTTTTTCAATAATGAACATGTATCATTAGAAATATAAAAGCCATTTTGGAATCTCTGAAGTTATATCTTTGCCACAAAATAATCTCACGTAAAAATACTGTAATATATCTAAATTTAAAATGTGTATATCTTTTTACCCCAATATTGTAGTTCTAAGAATTTTTCCTAAGGAAATAATGAGATATTGCCACTTATATATGTTCTTGGATATACAGTCATCCCTCAGTATTCATGAGAAATTGGTTCCAGGACCCCCTTCGGATACCAAAATCCACAGATGTTCAAGTTCTTAGTATAAAATGGTATAGTATTTGTAAATAACCTACACACATCCTCCTGTATACTTTAAAGCATCTCTAGATTACTTATAACACCAAACACAATGTAAATGCTATCTAAATCGTTGTTATATCATATTGCTTAGGGGATGATGACAAGAAAAAAATCTGTATGTGTTCAGTATAGACACAACTATTCATTATTTTCTGAACATTTTTAATCTGGTTGAATATACAGATAATGGAACCCACAGATATAGAAGGCTGACTGTGTGTGTGTGTGTGTGTGTGTGTGTGTGTGTGTGTACCTACAAAGTATTGTTTATATACTTTATAGGTTTATATACTTTATAGCAAAATGTCAACTTAGAAAAAATAAGTTAAAGAATTGTTCTCCTATACAATGGAATCCTCTGCAACAATTAAAAATGTTTGGGTAGGGAAAGATCTTCAAGATCTGCTGTTAAATTTTTAAAAGTTAAATATAATGATTACTAAAATGATATTTTAATTAATGTGTAGAATAGGGAACATACATTAAAATGTTAATAATTGTCTCTAGGCAGTAAGACTTTAGGGTATTTTGTTTTCCTTTTTTGTGCTTTTTCATATTTGTCTGAATTAGAGGAATAATCATATATTATTTTTATGAAAGGAAAGAAAGTAAAGGTTTTATGTTTTTAAACTTTGCAATATAAGCATTAGGTAAGATAATTATTCTTGTTAAAAGGGGAATGTCCTAGTTACTGTTTAGAATAACTCAAAAATCAGACCCTTCATTGGGCAATGAGTTGTCCTTAACTGAAAATATATACCACTCAATCTTCCAACAAGAATGTATAATCAAGAGTGTTTTCTAATACATTTGTATTTCATATTTATAATGTGATATCAATCCCTGGTCTCACAATAGTGAACAGATAAGCCAATAAGGTATAATTCTTAGAAAAATATTATATCACCTTAGCTACATCTTTCTTCACTGTATACGTGAATTATCTATATATTAAACAATAAATTATAAAGAAAATAGAGTTTTTTCTATTTTTCTAATATAAGCAACAGCTATATTCCAGCTGTCCACTATGTATACAATCTAAAAAGTGATATCAATACACTGAATTCTCAGTTGTTTACCAACCACCAAATTTCAAATCATCTCGAGGTCAAATATATACATTTCCACTCTATTATTATTGTCCACTACAATGCAAACTTGAACAACCTGCTTTCTGTGGGCTTTGAAGTCTTGAAAAAACTTCATATTAGTAAACATTAAAATGAAAAGATAGGACTAATGGTATGTTCAACTCTAGCTACCCTTGGTTTGTGTCCTGGTTACTTTGGAAATGTCTTATTTTCTCATTTCAGTAGAACAGCTTTTTATCAGTATATCACTTCTCTAAATTTCAGGTAAAGACAGTTAACTATACCCTATGGAACATTCTTTACTCTGAGAAGTCACATTTTTTCTCACCCAGAACGGCTATCTTTTTTTTTTAAATTATTTTGATTTTGATCATCCTATATTCAAGATTGACAGTATTTATCCCTTCATTACCTTCAACTGATAATAAATAACTACCTCAAAAAAAAAAACAAAACTATAACACATAAATATTAACAGTACTCAGTAAGTATTTAATAAAATTCAGTAGCTAGTGTCTTCTAAAATGAAGAAGAATTTTAATCAAAATACTCTGGGCTGGGCACAGTGGTTCAGTCTGTAATCCCAGCACTTTGGAAGGCCAAGGTGAGAGGATTGCCTGAGCCTGGGGGTTCGAGACCAGTCTGGGCAACTTGGTGAGACCTCGTCTCTACAATAAAATCACAAGAAAAAAAATAAGCTGGGCATGGTGGCATACATCTTTAGTTCCTGCTACTTAGAAGGCTGAGGTGGCAGGATCACCTAAGCCCAGCAGGTCAAGGCTGCAGTGGCCATGAGAGTGTCATTGCACTCCAGCCTGGGCATCAGAGTGAGACTCCACCAAAAAAAAAAAAAAAAAAATCAGCCAGGCTCAGTGGCTCAGCCTGTAATCTCACACTTTGGGAGGCTAAGGTAAGTGGATTGCCTGAGCCTGCAGGTTCAAGACCCGCCTGGGCAACTTGGCGAGACCTCATCTTTACAATAAATCAAAAAATTAGCAGGGCATGGTAGTGCACACCTGTAGTTCCAGCTACTTGGAAGGCTGAGGCTGAAGGATCGCCGGAGCCCAGCACGTTGAGGCTGCAGTGGCCGGGAGCATGCCACTGCACTCCAGTCTGGGCGACAGAGTGAGATTCCCACTGGAAAAAAAAAAAAAAGTCTGCACAGTGGCTCACACCTGTAATCCCAGCAAATTGGGAGGCCAAGACAGGAGGATCACTTGAAGCCAGGAGTTTGAAACCAGCTTTGACAATAAAGTGAGACCCTGTCTCTACAAAAAATGAAAAAATTAGCCAGGGATGGTGGCATATACCTGTAGTCCCAGCCATTCTGGAGGCTGAGTTGGGAGGATCTCTTAAGACCTGGAGTTTGAGGCTGCAGTGAGCTTTGACGGAGCCACTGCACTCTAGACTCTAGCCTAAGTGACAAAGGGAGATTTTTATCTTTTAAAAAAAAAAAAAATTACAGGCCAGGCACAGTGGCTCATACCTATAATCCCAGCACTTTGGTAGGTCAAGGTGAGAGGATTGCCTGAACCCATGGGTTCGAGACTAGCTTGAGCAACTTGTAGAGACCTCATCTCTACGATAAATCAAAAAAAAATAGCAAGGCATGGTAGCACGTGCCTACAGTTCCAGCTACTTGGAAGGCTAAGGCAGAAGGATCTCCTAAGCCCAGCAGGTCAAGGCTGTGGTGGCCGTGAGCAGTATGCCATTGCACTCCAGCCTGGGCGACAGAGTGAGACTCCAAATGAAAAAAAAAAAAAATCAGCTGGGCTCTGTGGCTCAGCCTATAATCCCACACCTTGGGAGGCTGAGGTGAGTGGATTGCCTGAGCCCACAGGTTCGAGACCCACCTGGGCAACTTGGCAAGACCTCATCTCTACAATAAATCAAAAAATTAGCCGGGTGCGGTAGCACGCACTTGTAATTCCCAGCTACTTGGAAGGCTGAGGCGGAAGGATCGCCGGAGCCCAGCAGGTCGAGGCTGCAGTGGCCGGGACCAGCCACTGCAGTCCAGTCTGGGCAACAGAATGAGACTCCAACTCAAAAAAAAAAAAAAAAAAACCACAATCTAGGAACATGTATGTTTGCTTTAAAGAAATACAGAGTATACATAATCAAGTACTTCCACCTAGAGGCTCTAAAATTACCAAAGAAAGATATCTAACTCTTATCGTTACATTAAAAGCAGGAGGCTTTAGCATAAATCATGCAGTAATAATAATTCGTGTGTTGCTGTTACCTGGGTGAAGTACCTGTCAGCTTTCTTTGCTTACATTTATTCAAGGCTGGGCAAGCCCCCCCACTCAGCCTACCTCCTATTGTGCTTTCTCCTCAGACTCAAAAACATCTTTGCTCATGCTCTAGCTAGTGCCTAAGCATTCTGAACAGAAACAGAGCATGGCAAAACACAGAAACTCAGGATAGAAAGAACTCTAGTCCCATTGCTAATCCACAAGAAGAAACAGAACTGACTTGTTAGCTTAATTCTTTGGGGTTCTATTTTATTATTTCTGCCATACCGAGGCTCAGTCCTCTTTTTTCACTTTGTGTTAACATATTTTCACTTTGTGTTAACTTTTTAAAAATGGATACATTTCTAAATGTAAGGAGCATATAGAGCTGTTTCAGTGTGCTATCTGAATTTATAAACTCTAAGAAAAGCATAATATGTCTCTAAATCAAAATGTGATTACCTTAACATCCGTCACTAGTACAGCACTCACCTTGTGTCAAATCCTCGAACAATTGCACCCATCGACTTTGCTGCACCTGCAGAAGCAAGTCCAGCAACACCACCACCAACTATCAGAATCTAGAAAGGAAGACAGAACCAGTCATATTTTAAATAATGTTCCTTATCACCTAATTATGAAAAATCACCTGCTAATAACTGGTGCCTGGTATACACTTAGAGCACAGTAAATGGTTGTGCTGATGGTGGTGGTGATGATCAGCCCCTGATAAATGTACTGAGTGTAGACTTTATTCTTTAGTTGAACTACCACTTTTTAAAATTTTTTATCAAAAGCAAAAGCCAACGACCTTCACTAAAAATAGCCTAACAATCAGCATCTCAGTGAAAAAGCTACCTAAGCATGATCAGTGTTAAATATGTTAAAGATTAACAGGTTCTTTCTCACTGTATGAAAACTCCCAGTGGCATTCTAACGACCTCTCCCTCTCAAATTCCAAGGCTTTTCTATGTTCATAAAATATCAAAACACATTTCAAAGATGGGTATGACCTTAGTGAAACAGGTGCCCCAACCCCTACTTTGAGCTCAAATGCTTCTGAAAGGGAGCCACTGACCAACCACATAATTCTGAAACCTTGTGAGCAATTATACTTGAAGTCTGAAGTAATATTTCTTTTTTTTTTTCTTTTTTAAGGGACGACATGTATTCTTTTTCCAAATGTTACAGTAAAACCAGGTGGAAGAGAACAGTTTTAGCAGTTAAAAAAAAGTAGAAATCTGGGGTTTGGCCATTCAAAGTTATTTACAACAATGGGAGAAAAAAAGACAAGAAGTTGCTTCACATTACAGACCTCCCCCTACCCCAAAGTCTAATACTTGCTCACCAAGTCAAAAAAGAGACACAGGTGATTCACAAGCTGGAGGTTGGAACTTGAGTAAGACATTTATAAAAACCTAGACAGGGGCAGTGTCCTCCCCAGCCCAGGTGCCACTAGGCACAGCACAAGGGACTAAAAACTCAACAGGGGGAAGACTGGACACTCAAGGTTTGGGAGTATAAGCACCCCACTTCTGGCTCAGGGATTTGGAGAATAGGATAAACAAAACCTGCTTGGAAAAGAATTGGGGAAGAAAACCAACAATTGCCTTCTGCAGAGATGGGGACAGGAAAGGAGGTAGAGCCAGGGACACAGAAGCATTTCACATCATTAACCTAACTGGGGAAATTGTAAGGGACCATCTCCAACTGGCCTTAGGAGGAAAACCAGATGGCTGATGGGAAAATCCACAGGAGGGAGAGGAGGAGAGGCTATGTGGTTGGGAGGGGGCAATAGCCCCTTCTCTTCTGGTCACAGGAAGGCAGCCAGGGCACCAGGTCCAGGCAGTGACCTCACAAGGACAGCACAGTTTTTGCAGCTTAGAGATCACCCACTTGCCCCCACCCAGCTATTCATTCTGCTCAGCGCTTGGTGTAGGGTCACTTTTCAGCCCCGAGGGAGCAAACAGCTCTGGAGCCTGGGGTCCTGCCTCTTCTTTGGTGTCTCCTCCCTTAGAGGCAGCACTAGCCTCTGCCCCCCTGGCCTGGGGCTCCTGGCTCTCAGGGGTGATGACAGCCTTCCCTTCCTGGGCAGTGCCCTCGTCGCTGCAGGCACCAATCTCACCCTGCTCCTGCTCTTCCTCTGTGGGTGAGGAGGCAGAAGAATCACCCCCACCCTCCTTCCGATTTCTCTTGAAGGACAGGCTGCTCAATTTAAAAGACTTCTTGAAAGAGAATTTCTTCTTCTTCTTGAGGGCCTCCTTGGGGGGGCCTCCCCTTTAGCCTCAGTGCCCTGGCTAGGGGATGCTGGCTCGATGGCATCGCCAATGACCCCGGCTGCCTCATCTGTTCTGTTCACAGGAGGCAACTCCCCTTCACCCTTGGGAGATAAGTCTCCATTGCTTTACACGTGGCCATTCTGTCAGTTGGCCTTGGTGGGGGGAAGCGCCTGCTGCCTCCTTGGCAGTCACATAGCCCCTTGAGCATTGGAGCTCTGGCTGCCCATGATGGGGGAGAGGTGCGTCTGCTGGGGGGCACCTGGAACAGCCCCAGGCTGTTCGGTGGGGTTGACCCAGCCGGAGGAGGGAAAGGGTTGGTGCCTGAGGGGGAGGGGAGCAGGGAACCAAGCTGCACCCCCACTCTGCGGCCAGCCCCCTAGCTGCACCCGCTGTGGCTCTGTGCCAGAATGCCCTGGAATAATATTTCTAATCTCCCTAGTCATGGAAGGATCAGAGCCAAGAGAACCAAAGAATTCTCAAGTAAGAGTCTCGCTCGCCTACTAAAAAACAAAGTAAGAACAACGTTGTCTCCGGTTTGGAATGGGCTTTCCAGATAAAAGTCCTGTTATACACTCCATAAACAGTCGATTGAAGGCAACTTCTTATTGCTGTAGAAAAAAATGCCACCCACAGAAACAGTGAAGCTTACAAATTCCCACCCACTCACCATGCCCACATGTTCCGCTTTTTTAAGAAGACTAAGCTAGTCAAACTGCTCTGGCAAGCCCTAGGCAATTTCTCAGATGCCCTGTGAATTAATTTTGATAATGATGGCTTGTTTAGAAAAGGGGACAAAGGGGGACCAAAGGGAGCAAGCAGGCTCTAGACTCCAAGTCACCAATCCTGCTCCACACAAGAAGCTCTACCATACTAAAAAATAATGATGATGAAATACAAAAATAAATATGTAAAATGTACAAGACTTGGCCAAGTTATTCTGAATCAAAACACAACAAAACACCCCATAATTTAAAAGACAAAATTGCACAAGAATGAAGCAATGCAGATCCTACCATAGAAATTGTCTCTACAGCATGAGGTGAAGAAAAAGACCCAGAGACTAAGAGTCAGAGACTTTAGGATGAAAAATCCAGACTCTGTTACTAACTAGTTCTGGGTGTCCTTAAGCAAATTGTTACCATCTATAATACAGCAGTCAAAATGTAACAGCATCATAGAATGATGTTACATTAAACAATGGAATCTAACTAAAGCACTTATTACTGACTGGCACGCTGTAGACATATATTCAAAAAACAGTATGGGAAAGGGCAAGAGAAAGGAACTACCTTTAGCAATGTTTTTCCTATTCAGTCATATTATAACCTGCCCTTCTTCTCATCTTCCTCATCTCAGTAAACAGCACTAACTATGCACATTGTTCAAGTCAAAATGGGGAGGTCATCCTGAGTCCTCCTCCCTCTGCACATATCCCTACTCCAATCCATCAACAAGTACTACTTGTTTTTATCCTTTTTATCCCCAAGGATCTCCCAATCCACCCCATTCTCTATATCTCTGTTGCTATCACCTTTCCAGGTACAACCAATTGCTAACACATCTTGTCTTCACTCTTCTCCCAACAACCCATTCCCCCACAGAACAACCAGAAGACCTAGAAGAGATGCCCCACATGATCGAGCCCAGACTTTCCTTTCCAACATTGTCTCAGATCACTCTCCATCTTGATCACTGTGGCCTTCGTCATATTTCTAGAACCTAAATACTGGAACCCTAAGCCTCTCGTGTCTTTCTTCCCATCATTTAGGTCTAAGATAGGTCTTTGATATTTGATTAAAGAAACCTTTCTCATCACTATAACTAAAGTAGCTTGTTCCCCCTGCTATCGTATCATCCAGTTCATTTCTTTTATATCTAAAATCATCTTGTATATGTATTTGCTCTTTTGTCTCCTCACTGTGACCTTGACTATAAGCTTTGTGTGGCAGGAATCTTGTTTATCTTGTTCATGCCATATCCCCCAGCTCCTAGAACAACACCTGGTAAATCATAAGTCTTCACTGACTGATTTTAGTTCATTCTAGAAAAGTAAGAGCAATTCAAGTTTAAAGGCAATCCAAATAAAATACTGTATTATGCAATCCACCTTGATGAGCTCTACTAGTATCTTCAGAAAAACTATTTCTGACATGGAACTGAAGTTCCTTAAGCTACAATTTAAATTTTCAATAAAGATGGTCACTTTACCACCTTTTAAAGGCTGACTGATTCTCTTTTCTTTAAGCTTCTTGTCTTTTGTTTTCCTTTTTAATCTCCATATTCACAGCTTTTCTTTCAACTTCCACATATATCTAGAAAGATTCTAACAAAAACTGAGTAGTGGATTTGTGCCTCAAAGCATTCAGTCATTTTAAGAACAGCATCAAACTTCTGGCCAATATGAATGCCAGACATATTCTTATGATCCTGAGAAAGAAGTCAAAATTTATATCATTTTACACATTCGTGTTGTGTGCACACTTTCTTGCTAAGTATTCTGGCCTCCCCTTAAACCACTTGCCATTTTTTTTTTACCTGGCCTGTTTTCCAAAGCAGGAAATAATAATATATAAATATAACAAGATTTTTCTAAAGCTGTTTTAAGCTTTTTTTTTTTTTAACATTTTTTCCAGATTTATCTTGTGTGAGAACTCTGAGTTTACATAATAAAGTACTTAAGAGTAGGATGTACTACATAATCCTATACCCTGCAGGTAGGTAAATGACATTTAAAGTCTAACTTCCTACACCTAATGCTATGGTTTAGATGTCATTTTGTCATACCAAAATTCATGTTGACAGTTAATCCTTGATGTGGCAATGTTGGGAAGAGAAGCCTAGTGGGAGATGTTGTGGCCATGGGAATGGATCCCTCATGAATAGATTAATTATCTCCCTATGGGGCAGGGGATGGGGAGGTGAGTAATTTCTCACTCTGGGAGAATCAATTAGTCCTCATTACAGAGGGTTGTTAAAAGGAATCTGGTTCCCTTGTTTTCTCTCTTTCGCTTCCTCTCTCATCATGTGATCTCTTTGCACATACTGCTCCCCTTCCACTGTCCGCCAAGAATTGAAGCAGTCTGAGTCCCTCACTAGATGCAGCTGTCCAACCTTGAACTTTCCAGCTATCAGAATTGTGAGCCAAATAAACCTCCTTTTTAAATAAATTACCCAGCTTCAGGTATTCTGTTATAGAAATATAAAATGGACTAAAACACCTAGCATCAGGGTTTATGCTGCTACTAAGTGTACTTAATATTAAAGGATCACAACATAGCCTCCTATTCTTTATGTCTATCCATCGCTACTTCTCATTACTAACTGCTCCTCTTTGCTCTCAGTCTGGATCTTAAAAATGGCACTCTTTCTCTCTGCCAAATACCCTGATTGCACCATCTCCCATTTTCTGCCCTCTTGACCCCAAAATTGACAAAAAGTGAGGAAATCAAAAAGTCTTTTTATGAGCCAAAATGTTGCAATAATTGGGAAACCCAGAATTTGCTGAATGATATCTTGAAGTTTTTTTTAAATTAGTAATAAACAGTTCACACAGAACAAGCTATCCAAAATCTCTTTAAGAATTCAAGTTAGTAAGGCAAAAGTAGGGGGAAAAAAAGGGACTAGAACTTCCAGAAAGTCAAAGTTTATTTTTTTTATCAATCTTATATGTTTAGCTTTGAGGTTCCACCAAATATTTGTATATGCCACAAAGGCGTCAGTATTAAATGAACACACAAAAATGTTAAAATAACTATACTTTAAGACTATACATACTTTTTCCTTTAATTACTTAATTATATTCTTTCCTTTAATTATTTCATATTATGAGGAAACATTAAAAGTTGTACCTACCTTGGCTGGAGGAACTTTTCCAGCAGCTGTGATCTGACCAGTAAAAAACCGTCCAAAATTATTTGCTGCTAGGACAACAGCTTTATAACTTTGAAAACAAATAAATAGACAGATAATTCCATAAGATGAAAGATCTTAGGCACATATCTCATTATTAGACATTAATGAAGTTTTGAGAAAGAATAACAGCTCACGTTTATATGGTACTTACTATGTGTTCTAAGTATTGTATATATACTTACTCCCTTTAACCTTCACAACAAACCTATAGATAGGTACAAGTATTACCCTGATGATATAGGTGAGAAAACTGAGACAGAGAGTTTAAGAAACTTGCCCAGGAGTCTCTTCTGGCAGAGCCAGAAGTCTAACCCATGCAGACTGCCTACAAAGGCACACGCTTATCCTTGATGCTAGTCAGTCTCTTCATAACAATTACTGCAGAAGATCAGCTGAAACAGAAAAAAGTAATGAAAGAAAGACAAGAAAATGCTAACAATGGTTTTTCTTGGGTGCTGGGGCTACACATCACATTTTCTTTATTTTATTATGTTGTCCAAATTTTCTTTCATGACTGTGTAGTGCTTACAAAAGTAATAGGAGGAAAAAACTTTGAAGTAAAAATATGAGATCAGCTATAGGTTTGTACATAATAACATTCCAACCTCAGAGAACAAAAAGCCCTTCCCTTGATCTCTAATGGTTGAAAGCATGGGATTTTGAAACAGATTAACCTTACTTCATGTCCTAGTTATATGACTGATTAGCTTTGTGATCTTGGGCAAATTTCTTTAATTCTCTAAACTTTGGTTTCCTCATCTATAAAGTGGAAAAAAAGATAATCTATCTCCTAAAGTTGTTGTGAAGAGTAAATGAGATAATGCTTAATTAACATAAAGCCTGTCACAAAGAAAATGCTCAACAAATATTAAGTGTTTCAGCTAAAGAAACTATGCAATAAAAGCTAATAATATGCACCATCTTCAATAGGATATCTTTTGACATGCTCCACTACTTTCATTTTCACATCATTTTATATATAAAAGACACTCTTGCACATTCTTAGTAATACAAACTCTGCCTCAATATTATAATGCAATTATTAAAACCCACCTGCTAGCTGGCAATAAAACCTCTCCCTTATCATATTTTATATAAAAATATTTGATACCACAAATGATGCAAAAACATATAACAGTCACCACTATTACTTTAAGGTAATCATACTGGATCAAGAAAATAATATTTTAGAGCCTTTATTATCTGTTAGTCTTATGTCTGAACTCAAGTGATAGAAATCGCCAGTAAGCAAATATTACAGTGATTCAAAGGCAATTACAAAAAATTAATTTTGGAATTAAATTTTTTTTAAATTCAGTTGCTATTCTGAAAAATAAAAACACAAAAATTAGATTGATTACACAGGAAATGTATAAGAAAACATTGATAGTGGAGAAAAGTGATAAACTGGGCATTTTCTTGATGAGAGTAAAACAGTTCAGAATGAACAGTAATGACTGGAAGCAGGAAGTCTTCACTGTAATATGACTGTGTATGAATTAGACAGATGATGATTTATCACCCACTATGTGGGTTTGTATGCTACCTGATTCATTTCACACTATGCTCCTTGCATATATCAGCTCTGGACACAAACAAGTATTTCTTCAAATTGTGTCTTATGGATCCCCAGAGGTTTAAATTTCAGACAAATCTGGGGCCACAGTGGATGGGATAGGGAATGGCCATTTTTCTAGACACTCCTCCCCTGCTCAGTGTAGCCAAGTCCACTCAGCTGCCATTAAATTTATTTATATTGCCCTCATAATATTTCATTTGCTCAAAAGGTTCTACAACTAAAAACACTGATCTAGAGCTACTGCTTTTGATACTCTTTCATATATGTGCATTTTACATGAAAGAATCAAAAGCACCCTTAAAACTTTACATTGTATATTCTCTATATAAGATGTCAAGTAGTCCTACATTGCATAATATAATTCTTTTTCAAACTAAATAAATATGGTAGTAATTTATTTTACCCCTTGATATATTATTTATAGCACAAAATATATCTTTTAACAAACCACTGCCCCATTACATCAAGGACAACAAAATGTGTTTTTAACGTGTCGTTTTTGCTTACTGTATCTCATTCATATCAAAAAGTGTATAGCTAAAACACAAAGTAGAATCTATGACACACTTGACATGCTAAAGTATAAAACCTAAAAAAAACTTTCAGATCATATGTCAGGCTGTAAAAGGCTTTATTCATGTTAGTCTTTTTTTCATGTACTGGGGTTTGTTTGTTTTTTTAATATTTTCTTTGTTGGTGCCTCATTAGTATTGTCAACTACTCATAGTTTTCATGCTTAAAATCTAATTTAATAAGTTTCTTAGAGAAGCTGATTTCATAAGCATTATTCCATTCCTAGTTTTTTCCCACTCTCTAAGACAAAGTCATCAATACACTGCATTCATGTAGTAATTCCTATCCCTCATTGTGATAGGCATGATAACTCAGTCATAGCCACATTCCTCTGAGCAGAATGGACCTTAGATTCCTTCTCAACATAGCACTCCAGGCAATCAACGGGGAATGTATTAGTGATGGCAAATGAAGCTTATTACCATCTTGGCCTTAAAGGAAAGATGTCATAGTTAGTCTCCAGTTAGCAATATGGTTTAAGACACCAGAAATAACTTTCTCTGGTGATTTCCCCTATTCATTAAATATTTTACAAATTTACCTAAGCAAAACTTAATTAAGACGATAAATCTGCTAATATAAATATATTAGATTTAACCAAATGAAACTGCCACTATTCAACCATTTTTGACCTATAAAAACTGTAACTTCAACCTATATACATGTATACACATATGAAATACAGTGTATTTCATACAAATAATCTGATTATTTTCTTTGGCAGATGGAAATACTTTTCTACTTATAAAGATTAAAAAGGAGTACACAATAGAGTTTATTTCCTATCTGATTATTGTGAAACAATGAAATGACTCAAAAGTAATTTAAGTGTACTCTCAAAAGGCTGCAATCTACAACAATTACAAGTAAAATCACTGTAAGAGAGAAAAGCTACAGTGTGAATGTTTCTGTAGCATCATTGTGCTTTTGTTCTGCTGAAATGGAAGAGAATCAACATACCCAGCAATGTTGGCCATGGAGCTTAGCGCATCATATCCCTGAGCAATTGTGACTCTTGGAACCTGGTCCATTGCCAGAACTGTAGTTTTTCTTTTGGAAAGTTTATTTAGCAAGTCTGGATTTTGGGCTGGGTAGATAAAACTAATCAGTGTTCCCGATGCCTTTAAAAGGTCAGCTTCATGAACACCTAATGTTGAATTAACCATAGGGGCTCGCACCTAAGGAAAAAAGTCAAGTCACAGATTAAAAATATAAATACTTTAATCATATTTTTAAGTAAACAAGAACAATTTAGATAATATGCCATGATCGAAATAATACTCCAGAAATAAACCTTCCATCAATAAATTTCTAACTAAATTCGTAAGCAAAGTAAGGCACACAAAGATGTATACCATCCTTCCTGTGCCTAATGACCTACAGACTGGTCTGAATAAGGAAAACATATTCCTGGGAAATAATACAGTACTGGAGCAGGTTTGACAATTAACTGTAGAGTAGGGGGAAAAATATGGAAGCACTGCAACAAACATGCCCTCCTAAAACCTATTACTCTGATAAAATACATTACAATAATAGACAGGAAGTTTTTGTTGTGTATTCAAAGACTCAACCTTTGCTTGTTTTAGCAAGCATAAATATTTGGAGTAATGATACGTTAAGAATATAAACTAAAATCTCCAAGGTAGTAAGTATAGATTTATGTCATCTTAAAATTCCAGATGACTATTTATAGATGAACACAATTCAAACTAGTAGCCTTGCTGAACTGGGCTTAAAAGCAAAGAGCTACAATACAGTCTGTTATGTTAAGAAGTATCATGTAAATCAATGAATACACATTTCACATGAAAGTCCCCAATGTCCACACTGTATAGCTAATTTTTTAAATTTCTATCTTTTTTTTTTGAGTTGGAGTCTCACTCTGTCACCCAGACTGGAGTGCAGTGGCCACTCCCAGCCACCGCAGCCTCGCCTGCTGGGCTCTGGTGATCCTTCCGCCTCAGCCTTCTGAGTAGCCGGAATTACAGGCATGCGCTACCACGCCCGGCTGATTTTTTGATTTATTATAGAGATGAGGTCTCGCTGCCCAGGCGGGTCTCAAACCCGTGGGCTCAGGCAATCCACTCACCAAAAATGTTTTATATCCAAGCTTAAAATCAATCTTAAATAAACTATCTCATTTCATTAGCTCCCAGTTCTCGGTAGTACTTTTAGGAAGGTAACACATTCTCTAGGACCTATGTTTTAAATACAAACACAGACACTGGGTCAATAATTTCATCTCACAGCATTTCACCTCAATTTACCTATGAGACACATTTGTCTGTTATTTCCATTTCAGCTGTCGATCTGGTGATGCATGTGATTCTAGGTTCTGGACTTTAATTAAGACTCTCTGACAAGGTCTAGTTTTCCTCCATGAAATTCTATAACATAGATTTAGTAAAAATTAGAGAATAACTCTGAATTAATTCTACTGGCCCTTTGCAAATACTCAGCTGAGACTGCTGGCATCTGAGTAAGTGAAAGCAATAAAATGTTCCCTGAATGTACTCAGGATGTTAATAGGCTTGACGCAAAAGAGTGGCTCCAAGGTCAAATAGCTTATTAATGTTAGTACTGTACAAAGTTGTATACGTTTCTATATTATAGACTTCCTCAGCACACATTTAACATGTTCATATACATTGTGAATCCCTAAAATGCAAACAGGACATTTCCAAATTTTATGTGCACCTTTATAGTCCTTTTTTGAGACATCTCAAAATATTTTAATCCCTAGAACATGCATTAGAATGGATTATACTTATTTTTCTATTTTCCCTAAGTTATTTTACTATATAGCAAGTAATATCACTTATAAGCCTAACACCTTAAAAAGCTTTAACCTAAGTTACAATGTATTTCCATACCATAAATTTTACTAATTTTCTATAGCAAAAATTGGTTTTGTATCTTCTGTAATAATCACCAATTTAGATCCTGTCAAAGTTATTTAGTGTTATTCAAGTTTCTTACGTTTAAAAAAAAAAAATCTATGTGATTGAGTCCTCTGAGAAATTAAAGCAGAAAAAAGTTTGTCTTTCTTGAAAAAGTGAGGTACTTCTCTGTTTGTTTTGGTTGCAAGAGGCTTAGGATTTAATGTTCAACTCCAGTTATCATCTGTGCTAGGCTCTCAATGTAATCATTCCCACTTTCTCTATAGGATTTTTAATTTCAGATTTTAATTCTAAAGTTCTCCAGCTATAGATTTCTATTATACATTATCTTAAAACCTTTTAAAGTAGGTTTTAGCTACTCACCACTCAGTCCAATGCTACATTCTTCAGAAGAGTCATGCCCCTTCTAGAAATAGCATTTATGTCAGTATAAATCATTGTGCCTTCAGGTAGCACACCACTGTACATTCTGTCCTGGGCTGAATTCTACATCTTCTTTCTATTCTAGCAGTAGTTAAATACTCACCTGTGAGTATTCTGAATACATACAGACTATGTAGTACAAATTTTCCCTAACCAATTAAAAGGAAATTTCCACATAGCAAATATAAACATGAAGATCACTTTAACTCTTCTCATGATCATTAAACATAGATCATACTGCCTGATAAAAGTTCTACTGGAACATGAAAAATATTAACAACATACAAATTATTTGAGAGAAAAGAACCGTTTGAAAACAGAAAATGCTATAACATCAGAGAAAGTAATTTAATCTTTCTATGAAAAGACTCCAAAAAGCCAGCATGCTATAAATGGGAGAGGGAAAAGGAATAATTACTTTGACCACCATATCAGAAGCCAGCACTTCCTTCACCCCTTGGATTTGGGCACCTGCTGCTCTGTAGTGATCATCCGAGAACTTGGAAGCTTCACCCGCACCTGATTCCACGACAACATTAAAACCCTGCTTGACCAAGGCCTGAACACCAGCAGGGGACAATGCCACTCGCTTCTCATTTTGGAAGATCTCCTTGGGGACTCCAACAGTCAGTTGCTTATATGGAATTCCTACAAACAGACAAAGGCCAAAGAAAAAAGAAAGAGAGAAAGAGAGACAGAGAGAGGGGGAGGGAAGGAAGGAGGAGGGGAAGGAGAGAGAGAAAGAAAGAGAAAGAAAGAAAAAAATACACATGGTAAAAAAAAAACAAAAACAAAAAGACAAAAAAGAAGCCAGATTTCAAAAAATGGAAATAGGCAGGATGCTCTTCAAAATATACTGCATACAAAGTTGCTATTCAAAATGATGTTCCTGATTCATACTCATAATTCCTTGACTTTTTCTGATAGATGATGAAAAACGTTTATGCCGACTCTCCTAAAAGTACTAAATGCTTTATTTAATCAAATGGCTGTCTTCAAACATATGATCAACTTATTCTTAGGGGAAAAAATGGGTTGAAAGATCACTCAGCTGGATGCCTACATCTTCAAACTAATCCTCTGGGATTATGGTCTCCTTGTCCTTGTATTTAACAAAGACAGAAGTAATTAGCTTGTTTAAAGAACAACCCAGTACTAGACATTTTGGTGATCTGCCATATTCCAAGTTCTCTTCCAGGCAGTTTGGCCACAGGCAATTCCTCATAGATTTCTAAGTGTTGTATTTTGAGATTCTACAAAGTTAGCCACTTAGACAAAGGATTGGCAACTGTGTCAAAGATAATCATCCATAGGGCAAACATGAGGAAAACCAGTAGCCACAGCCTAGGTGATGTCTTACATAGAAACTCTGCCTGAGGACACTTTATGTTGGTCAGTGACTACCTACCCCTCACACAGGAAGTGTGGATGAGAGACACACAGAAAGGGACAAGGAGGATAGAACAGTGCAGAAGTTATTTGTCAGCACAACCATGAGGTCAAAGAGAGGTAAGCAGTAATAGTGGTAGAAACATAAGTAGTAGATATTTTAAAAGAGAAGATGAGTCATAGATATGAGATCCAGAATAACATTCCAGTTCTCCAAACAGTAGATGAGGGTTTTCCGGAGCTCCCATACTTCCCAAAATCCACACAATAAATCCTCATCACAAGGCTGGGTACAGTGGCTCATACCTATAATCCCAGCAGTTTAGGAGGCTGAAGTGAAAGGATTGCCTGAGCTCATGGGTTCGAGATCAGCCTGGGCAACTTGGCAGACCTCATCTCTATAATAAGTTTTAAAAGAAAAAAAATCAGCCAGGCATAGTGGCGCGTGCCTGTAGTTCCAGCTACTTGGAAGGCTGAGGCAGAAGGATCGCCTGAGTCCAGCAGGTTGAGGCTGCGGTGGCCAGAAGCATGCCACCGCTGTTCTTTGCAACCCAAATGAGCCTATATAATATAGACATACTTATATATGATTCAGGCCAGTATTAGCTAAAGGACATGAGTGTCTTCTGTTTTTTTACCCAAAATGTGAGCACAAACATTTTTAATAAAGTGTATCTGCTTTTGTAAGTCGAGCACAGTGGTGTGTGCCTATAGTCTCAGCTATTCGGGAGGCTGAGGTAGGAGGATCGTTTGAGCCCAGGAGTTCAAGGCTGCAGTGAGCTATGATTGTGCCACTGCATTCCAGCTTGGATGACAGAGTGAGACCCTGTCTCAAAAAAAAAAAAAAAAAAAAAAAAAAAATCGAATACCTGTTTCTGTATAAGGTTTATTAAAGTTTAAGAAATCCTCTCTTACAGCCTAAGTTCGGGATACAGAAAATTAAAAAAACAAACAAAATTATCTCTACAAAGTAACTTAATGGAGACCTTGGAGATTAACTCAACCTAGAAATATATGAATTTGAATGTTGTCTTAGATCTCATACTACTCACACAGTAATAGCTGATAGTAAACAAAAGGCAAACAAATGCTGAATCCTACTCCCTACTTGAAGGAGAGGGATGAAAATAATAGGAAGCCAGAAAATATTTGGATTGATGTGAGAAGCTCACATACACTTATCTGAAGTTTGCCTATCTGATGAACTGAGATTTTCTAGGCCCCACATGCCGAAAGTCAAGGAAGCAACCAAAGATGACTGAGGTCATGACAAAGGATTTAGGAGCCAAGTTAAAAGAGCTTCCACTGGCCAAATTTTTAAAAATTTCAGCCCACACAAGGGACAGAAAAATGGTTAAACAATACCAAGGGGATTAAATCAGCCAAACCTAGAATGTTGTCAATTCTATAGGAAAACAGCTATACTCTTCAGAAAATTAAAAGGAAAAAAGAGGAGAGGAACCTATACCTCAAAAGAGACCTGGCTCGGCGCAGTGACTCAAGCCTGTAATCCCACCACTTGGGGAGGCCGAAGCAAGAGAACTGCCTGAGCCCAAGGGTTCAAGACCAGCCTGGACGACTTGGTGAGACCTCATCTCTACAATAAATCAAAAAATTAGCCGGGCATGGCAGCATGTGCCTGCATTTCTGGCTACTTGGAAGGCTGAGATGGAAGGATCACATGAGGCCAGCAGGTCGTTGCTAGGGTAGCCATGAGCATGCCACTGGACTCCTGCCTGGGTAACAGAGTGAGACTCTGACTCAAAAAAAAAAAAAGAAACCTAAAAGACCTAGCAAGCAAATATGTGTGGACCCTGTTTGAATCATTCTTTGAACAAGCCAACTGTAAAAGAGAAAAGAAAAGAAAAAAGATTGAGAAAAATATGATACTGACCTAAATTACTTATCTTGTTTTTCAATGTAGTAATAAAATTGTGGTTATTTTAAGGAAAAGATAGACTCCTTATCTTTCAAAGAAAAAAGTGTTATCTAGGAAATGGTTAAGAATGAGAAATTAAAAAAAAAAAACAGGTCTTATACATAGTCAATATAGAAAGTTTGATATCCATGATTTACTCACAAAAATTCTCATGTCTTCAATGGAATTATTTAACTTTATTTTATATACAATTTTATTATACTAAATAATCTGGCTTTCTAGTGCAGTTTAACAGAAAGCATCTAGCAACAAAGTCAGGGGCACTTAGGGAAAGGAAGCCTGCCAGTAATGACTTCTCAGATGAGAACAAGGAAAGAGGCTATGAAATCTATTGAAGGTAGACATAAGAACTCAAAATGGGTCAGGCACAGTGATCTCCCTTACAGTTACAAATGACATGTCTGAGTTCTAGCCAGTGAGGAGTAGATAAATATGCTGGGTTGGTCTTTGGGCAAGACTGCTGAAAGAGAAGTGACTTGGCTCAGAAGGGCTCCTCTTAGCCTCTCTCCTCCTTCTGGTCTATACCCTAGAACAGAAGCAAGTGGGGGTCACATGGGGGAAGACCTTGTAGGCCACTGGAAGACATCAACTCTTGTTCTGTATGCACTAGGAAACAAATGACAAATTTTGAGTAGAGGAGTGACAAGTTCTTACATTTTTTAAAAATGTTTTGCACTTCTTGTGCAGAACAGACTGTAGAGGGCAGAGATAGAAAGCATAGAGACCATTTAGGAGACTGGTACATCAGTCTGGGTGACAGATGATATTGGAGTGCACAAAGATGATAAAAGTGGCGATGGTGAGGACAGATTCTAGACACAAGGCAGAGTCAACTTATACCTACTAGAAGGATGTAGAATGACCCCCAAGGTTTCTGGTCTGAGCAATTGCAATCAAGTTGCTATTTACTAAACTGGGAAGCATTCATATAGACCAATTAGTACAATTAATTCCTAGTTCCTGAGCATAGATTATAGATACAATTTCCCATTACTAACAAGAAACAAAGAAAGGCTTTGAGGAGAAATGGTTACTATGAGCAATAGGCTCCAGAGACAACTCAACTGGCTTTTCTTTTTTCTTTTTCTATTATCTTTTCTTCTCTGTTAGCACAAGCAATCAAGAACTTCTATAGTACATGGAAAATACAGGACAACACTTACTTTTTTTTTTTCTTCTTATTTTAAATGATCACTTGCAAGCACCAGGCCATAAAATTGCATGGCTTTTTCTTTTTTTTTTTTTTTTTTTTGAGTTGGAGTCTCACTCTGTCGCCCAGACTGGAGTGCAGTGGCCGCTTCCGGCCACCGCAGCCTCGGCCTGCTGGGCTCTGGCGATCCTTCCGCCTCAGCCTTCCGAGTAGCTGGAATTACAGGCATGCGCCACCACGCCCGGCTGATTTTTTGATTTATTGTAGAGATGAGGTCTCGCTGCCCAGGCGGGTCTCGAACCCGCGGGCTCAGGCAATTCACTCACCTCAGCCTCCCAAAGGCGCGGGATTACAGGCTGAGCCACCGAGCCTGGCTTTTTTCTTTTATCTATCATCAGATCTATTACCTCCTATGACTTGAAGTTTTAATTTATAAACACTGAAGTGAGACTTTACCTGGTTTTACAGGGGCTTTACACCACAGTGCCTGATAAGTATGAAATGTTCGTAAAAAATTCTTCTTCCCGGGTAGAACCTTACAGGATCCCAAATTACTAAGTAAAGGACACGAACAGCCAGTCACCACCATTTTCAGTAGATTCGCCATGTTGATGTGTGCTCACAATTTTCTGAAGCCCCAATTTCCTTGAAGGCAAATCACTAAAAGGAAAGAAAATAGAATGTTTACATGCCAAGAAAAAAGTTGTATCTTTTGAACATGAAAAACATAAAAAATATTGGTCTAAAGAGCTTAGACTATAGTAGTTATATGTGGCCATCTGCAAGGAATTAATTTGCCAAGTCCTTTACTTAGAGATGATGTTCAAAAATTCGCTTCCAGCTCAGGTATTTAAAAATTCAAAGAAATTTTCCCACTAAAATTGGAGTTATAAACTCACTATTCAACTCTAAGCCTAAGTCGTATAAGTCTATTTGATACTTAATGTAGCTGGAATGTTTAAATACACATCCACACTCCCACCCCACACACACATACACTGCTATAGAATCAAGTCACATCTTATATGAAAGTTATCTTCCAAACCAGCATGTTTAGCAAAAATTGCATATAACTGAATTTACCTTCAAATTTCCCTTAAATTATCTAAAATATTGTACAGACAATGGTGACTTATATTTAGCCACCAAGTTACACTAAAAAGCATTGACAACCTGTTAAATGCAGCAGGATGCTTATCCAGTGAGCCCCCTGAACTGGAGCTGACTGAGTGAACACAAGATTCATGTTGGTCAAGTGCGTCTCTCAAGCAAATTAAACATGCATGGCAATACGATTCCATGGGAAAAAATAAAAACTCTCTGGTATCCTTATCATACAGGCTTATGCCTGTAGACTTGTCCTTCACTATGAACTCTTTTGTCAGTGGTTCTCACAAGTGCCCACTTTTTGCCAACTCTAACCAGACTGGGTGAAGTGTTACTGGCCACTGCTGTTATAGAGGTTTCAGTGGCTATCTCCACTGCCCTCTTTGACAGATCGCAGTGATGCATAAAAGGCACTCCCACCATCTCCACCATTCCGGATTGTCTTTCGCCTATTTCTTCTTTCCGTCAAGAATGGGAAGGAGCAGAGAACTTAAAATTCTATCAGACAAACTCAGCTAACACTGCCAATTATGTCTTTAGGTTCTGACCCATTGTATATATCCTCACAGGGCCAAGCACCTGATCCCAGCAAGCTCCATAAACACTCTTGCAGACTCCAGAGGGAGAAGGATTTCGCCTATTTTAAATTTCAGAACTGCTACCACAACTCCCTGAAGAAACGTCCTTAGAATAGCAGAAGGAAACATTGGTAAGGGAAATTCTCAGTTGGCCGTGCTTATTTGTAAAATTCCTTTTAATTCAACAAACATGTACCCAGGACAGAGTTTCTGTGACACTGCCATTAAGAAGTAGTTGTAAAATCATAGGCCAAGGCGGGAGGATCACTTGAGTCCAGGAGTTTGAGACTATCCTGGACAACATAGAGGGACTTCATCTCTACAAAAAAAAAAATTAGCCAGGCATGGCAGCATGTACCTGTTGTCCCTTCCAGACTGGGCACAGAGTGAGTCTCTGACTCAAAAAAAAAAAAAAGAAAAAAAAAAAAGGAGGACTTAAAGGATCAAACTGAAATTTTCTTGGAGATAAGAAAAGTTAAAAAGTAAGAATATTACAAACCAGAGTAACACAAGTTCAGAGGTCATTGAGGGATCAAAGGAAGAGATCGTGTCCTTTTAGAAGACTCTAAAAGGAAGGGAAGGGAAAGACATTCAAGATGGAAAAGATAAAATGAAAAAAGCTAGGGAAGAGAGAAGGCAAATTGTGTTCGGCCATGCAATTAAAAGTGTGTATGAATAATGCTTTGCATTTGGACAGATAGTTTTACATTTTCAAAGTATTTCTACATGTGATTTCATTTCAGTCCTGAAGTATTCTCAAGTCCCATAAATACCCTCTTCATTCATTCAAGGGCACATCTAGAGCTATTCATGGCTGAGAATGAAGAGCAAGTGGGTTCAAAATTCACCCACATATTCAAAACATTCTATGCCAAAAACCGCGGGAGATACAAAGATATATAAAATACAATTTTTGTCTTGAGGGAAATTTTTTTTTCCTACCCTTACTGAATGATATACTCCTATAACAACCTCCCCACTTACCCGAGTTTATCTTCTTGGATCATCCCAGCTCCCCATCAACCACTATTCTCACCAGGCTGACAAAGATTTCCCAGACCTCATCAGCAAAAGAATGAAGCCAGCTCTAACAGAGCCCTGTATTGTCCAAATCTGCCACTCACTCTCTGTTTGACCTGAGCCTCCCTGAGCCTGTCGGCTTATCTATAGAAAGAGCATAGGAGAGCAGGTTTCTAGGGCCCTTTTAGGCTCTAGAAAGTTTATGATTAGATGAGATTTTGCAAAATTTTAAAGCTGAAGTCCTATTTCATGCCCTAAAGTTGGGAAATGTTGTCCTATCTACTTGGAAAATGGTAATTAGATGTTGAGCAGACCCCTAGCAGGGGCATCAATAGGACCAAGGCCTTCAGAGGCCAATTTCTCAGAAAAAATCCACTTGATTCAAGCTATAAACATACACAAAAGAGATCAACAGGTAGTTTATTGGCAAGAGCAGTCCATATTACTTAACCTAAACCAAACACAAATGCTTGAAAGACAGTGAGAGGATATTTACGACATCTTATCATTGGCCAATACACATGTACCCCAAAGATAGTACTCCATCTTAACCCTCCCATTTTCCCCATCTTTGCTTTAAAGCTCTCTGCTGTTTTATTGACCATGTGCTTCTGTGGCTTTGAAGCAATACGGGAAAAACTTTACAACTGAAAATTTGGGGGAAGACTTTTTTTTAGTATAACATTCATATGACTGTTTAACATAAGGGGTTATTAAGATCCTTGAGGGCAAGCACCAGACCTAGAGAGGGAGGATAACACAGAGGTTTAAGAGGGTGAACTCTGGATCTCAGGATTGGAACCCCACTATGCAACTTATTAGCTGTTCGACCTTAGCAAGTCATTTAACTTCTCTGTACCTAATTTCCTCACCTTTAAAATGGAGATTAAATGGTACCTATCTTATTTGGTTGTTGAGAGGATTAAGAGAACACAATATCCTTAGTAGCTGTTATATTCATTCTGGTATTACCTCTGGCCCAGTGCTTTGCACAGCCTAAAGTCAGAACGTATTTTTTGACTGAAAGAATAAATAACTAAGGCTAGGAAACCTGAAGCCTAAGTACTTATTGAGCACATTCTCCAAGGAGTTTCAGAAAATTCCCTTTGAAAATATGTGGGTAGCCTTGGGGAAAACTGATTCTATCAGCAAAGGCAAGCAGTGTGAGCATGCCTGCTGAAAAGAGGGTAATTCCAAACTGTCCGTTCAATAAAAACAGTCAACGTTTGCAAATAAAAGGAGTGCAGTGAAGAAAAGGGGTGCATTTTAAATAAGAGTAGGTAGGCACCTAAGCCCCTCCCACCGCTCCAAACAGTCTGTCCTACAAGACTCCTGACATGTAACAGACCCCTCAAGGGCTGCCCAGCACCATAGGGCGGATAAAGGACACCAGCAACCTAAACCAGTCACGCTTTTAAAGGCGAGACATACCAACAAGGACACAACATCCTACCCAGGCAAGTTTAGCCTGGCAGGCGGCGTGACCTCGCCCAAAGTCACCGGTGCCACGGCTCCTGCCACCGATGCCGCCCCTCCGTCGGCAACTAAACTGCCACCCTCTGGCATTTGCACGAGACCGCTATTTATAACCTCCCGCGGAAGCCGATTGGCCGCGGCTGTGTAATACCCATCCGGCTCTTGAGTTTGAATCAGCTCTGCCCAGGCCACCCCCTCCGCTGTCTCTTCCCTCTAGCCAGCCCGGGTCCCCCTCTCGGCCCCGCAGAAGGTTGCACCCAACACCGCCAGTTCGCCCCGACACACACTCACAACTTTTGCTCGCCAACTCCTATGTCCCCTGCCGGGCACGCTCTCCGAACACCTTAAAGGCTCAAGCATAATTTGGGGGCGTCCGCCTGCCACCTCTCCGGGGTGCACCGCCCATCGAAAGTCCTCCATGACCTCTTCCCACCATGCCCCGTCTTGAGGGCCGAAATGACCCCGTAGGACTCTCGCTGTCCCTTAGATCTCCAAGGTCTGTGCCTGCACAGCTGCCTCCTGGTTCCCCATCCTCTTCGGGGACCCAGGTCCCGAAACTACTCGCCCGCTCCCTTCCCGGTCACCCCAGCAAGAGACAAGAAAGGGGGCCCACAAGGCACAGTTCTTCGTCGCCGTCTTCTTCCCCACCCCAGCCTCGGGCCTACGGACGCCCCAGGGCACCCGGCGCCCCCGGCACCTCCGACCCCGCCCCCGCTCGGCTCCTTGACAGGTCTGCCCGCGGGCGGGGGCCGTGGTCGTCCGGGCGAGGCCCGCGCCCCTCCTCCAGCGGCGCCTCAGGCGCGCGCCAGCTGTCCGCACCGCCAGCACCGCCCGCGCCGCCGCGCTCACCTGGGCCCGGAGGCAGGGCTGCCGTGGGCTGTGCGCCGCGGGCAGCGAGGGGACGCCGCGTTGGCACACCCGGGCTCGGGCCCCGCGGCGCGGCTCGGCGCCTCCAACCCGGAAGAACAGCCCCAACCCCGCGGCGGCGGCGGCGGCGACCACGTGACGACAGCGCTGCCCCCACCCGGGCCCCGCGCCCCCTCGCCGCTTGGGTCCCTCCGCCCGCTCGTCCGCCCTCTCTCCGGATAAGAATGCGACCTCCCGAAATGGCCCCTTTGCGCTCAAAGGCCGGTCACCCCCAAAGGCCCTTCCGCTCTCTGCGGCAGCCCAAACCTCTTTGTCTCGGCCTGTGCCCGCGGCCCCCCGCCCCGCCTCCGCGCTTTCCCGCGGCCGGTCCTTGTCAATCAAACCTGCTGCCAAACGCGGCCTCTGAAGTTTTCAAGGATACGTTAGCTTCTCCCCCTGGAGAGCCAGTTACAAAGTGTCATTTCCTCTTTGGTGTCTTAGCAGAACAAATAAGCGGATAATAGAACTCCACTCTGGGTACCTGCCTTCCTTCTCGCTCTCTAGGAAAAATCAGAACTTGTGTAACAGGAGAGGACCCAAGGGAAGGTGAGGGGGGACGAAGGGCGGGAATGAGGGCGCTGTTTTTCCATGCTGGCAGAAGAGGTGGAGTTAAATTCCTCAGATGCGATGTCAAGGCCCAAGAGTTAACACACATCTACGTACTTGCCTTCCAACTTAAGAATCAATCTAGAGGAAGCGGTGTATTACTTACTGCTAGTACGAATATCCTCTGGCTGGAAAGCACTCCCGATGGACATTGTTAACTTTCTTGACCAGGCGTAGGCTGTTTTCTGCAAAACAATTAAAGGACTCCAAAACATAATGACCTAGTTGTTCTTTTCATGTCACTCTGTTAAGTATTCCGCAGGTGTATTCTGACTAAAAGTGGGAGGAATAAAATATAGAGAGTAAAATTATTCACTTGCTCAAAGCTGAATCATCATGAAGTGTCAGTAAGATCATTTCTTTTTGCCTTAATTGAAATATTTAAGACAAGTAAAAGAATTATGAATCTAAAAGACACGACAAAACAGGTATTCCTTGTCTTTAAAAAGAAACGAGCTACAGAGAAGCCCATCTCTTGTGTTTCACCTACACAAAAGGTCATTCAACTAATAGACTGCAACCCAAATAAGGTAAAACACTGCCCCTGTGCTGGAAGAGTTCACAGACAGGGAAGGACACAGCCCCATGTTTTAAAATAAGAATGAACCATGATAAGTATGACCATAGAGACAGGTTCGAGATACTGAAGGTACAAAGAGGCAAGAGAGATAAATATTATTTAAAACTAAGCTCTTATTTCCAGATAACACTTTTTGTGAAAGCCAAAAGTTGCTCTTCTTTCTCTTTCAGGGTTTAAAAATCAGTGGTTCCCCATTGGGGAAAATTTTATTCCAAGGGACATTTGGCAATGTTTGGAAACATTTTGGTTGTCACAACTAGAGAGGGTAGGCATATAATTGATAGAGGCCAGAGATGCTAGTAAAATCTTACATTGCATAGAACAGTCTCTCACAACAAAGCATTATCCAGCTGGACTGTCTGAGCCCAGAGTGCTGAAGCTGGGAAATCCTGGCTTAAATTAATGCTCAATATAGTATGTTATTTATTTTTACTTACTTGTGATTGTATCACATGAGGACAAATTCAAAGATAACAGACTGCATTTCACTTTTGAAAATAATGAATGCTCGAGCTGGGCTCGGTGGCTCAGCCTGTAATCCCACGCCTTGGGAGGCTGAGGTGAGTGGATTGCCTGAGCCCGCGGGTTCAAGACCCACCTGGGCAGCGAGGCCTCATCTCTACAATAAATCAAAAAATTAGCCGGGCGTGGTAGCGCGCGCCTGTAATTCCTGCTACTCAGATGGCTGAGGCGGAAGGATCGCCGGAGCCAGCAGGTCGAGGCTGCGGTGGCCGGGAGCGGCCACTACACTCTAGTCTGGGTGACAGAGTGAGACTCCAATTCAAAAAAAAAAAAAAAATTAATGATAAGCATATGATAACAATAAACATATCATAATTTTAGTAATAAGCATATGATTATTATTTTATTCTGCTCATTTGTACAACATAATTTGAGTGCCATTGCTTCAGGTGAAAGCATTTGTCATTTGGAGGTTCTGTTTCAGTACTTAAGCTTCTACATATAATTATAACATGTTATTCATAGAAAGAGTCCCCAAAGAAAATTGGATTAAGTTCCAAAATTTGTCTGAAATTTAATTGCTCTGGATCTTAGACACTATCTTGGTTAAAAATTTTGTAAATATTATATATTTCCTATTAAGTTGTAAGATCCTTGCCCATTTTGATACCGGCTACTTCCTCCCTGGCTATCTTGACTTCCAAACTCTCTCATCTTAGAGTAGTGCCTCTCCTATTCAAGCTTTCATTTTAGATTGTTCTCTTATTGTATATTTTAATTTTTAAAATATTTTAAAATTAGAATATACATCAAAATTTAAACTCTCTGAAATTTAGGAGACTTTGTAGTCACAGATGCTTGAAAATAGCGTTTAATATTTAGAGTCCTTCTCTATCAGAAGCAAAAAGGATGAAATATTTAGAAGGTAACATACTATTGGGATCTGCTTTAAGGTCTAAAAACCAGAACGGTACCCAATAGCCAAAAGTCAAAATGTAGGCAGAACCTGAGAAGACATGTGATCAAAAATTGGATTCCAATGATGACTTGTTATCAAAACTCGGCATCTAGTTAACATCAGGTCAGAGAAAAGGGAGCTTTAATGTCCTTTCAATGTGGTTATTATGTTAAACAGTTATCAGTTTATTGTTTCAAGTTTCCCTCCTATAAGTAATTATTAGTAAAGTGAACAACTCCAAAGAGAATTCTTAGTCTCCAGTAATGCCTAACAATACAGATACTTGACAGGTTTTAAGGGAACTATTACTAACCTCAATCTTAGCCATCTACTCCCAGCTGACCAATCAAAAGTATTTAAGTTTAGGAAATAAATATTGACTGACTTAAAGAACTGTTGCTAATTAACATTAATTGGAGAACTGATACTAAACAGCCAGCACAAAGTTAAACAATTGGCAATCTATTTAAGTGATTTAATTAAAACCAGCTTGCATTTGGAATCACTGTGAACATCTAAAGAAACTAGTTAATCGGGCTCAGTGGCTCAGCCTGTAATCACAGTGCTTTGGGAGGCTGAGGTGAGTGGATTGCCTGAGCCTGCAGGTTCAAGACCCGCCTGGGCAACTTGGCGAGACCTCATCTCTACAATAAATCAAAAACTTAGCCGGGCGTGGTAGCACGCTCCTGTAGTTCCAGCTACTTGGAAGACTGAGGCGGAAGGAGCACCAGAGCCCAGCAGGTCAAGGCTGCAGAGGCTGGGAGTGGCCACTGCACTCCAGTTTGGGCAACAGAGTGAGACTCCAACTCAAAGAAAGAAAGAAACTAGTTGATAACATACTTTTATGCATATTATTCTTTCCATATTAGACTATAAAAATCTATGTCGTTTTAATCAATACAAAAAATTATCTGTGTAGTCATAGCTTTGGTGACCTGGGAAGCTCATGAGAGACAGAAAAGCTGTATTAGTATCCTAGTGCTACTGTAAAAAGTTACCGCAAACTGGATGGCTTAAAGCAACAGAAATGTATTCCCTCATAGTGTTAAAGACCAGAAGCTCAAAATGAAGATGTTAGCAGGGTAGATTCTTTCTGGAATTGCTGAGAGAAACCAATCCATGCCTCCCCCAGAACTTCCGGCAATTGTCGGCAATCCTTGGTGTTTCTTGGCTTATATACACATTCAATCTCTACCTCTTTCACATTGTCTTCTTCTCTGTGTGCCTATTTGTGTCCAAATCTTACTCTCTTTTCCCTTATGAAAACATCGGAGGCCGGGCTCGGTGGTTCAGCCGGTAATCCCAGCGCTTTGGGAGGCCGAGATGAGTGGATTGCCTGAGCCCGCAGGTTCGAGACCTGCCTGGGCAACTTGGCGAGACCTCGTCTCTACAATAAATCAAAAACTAGCCGGGCATGGTAGCACACACCTGTAGTTCCCGCTACTTGGAAGACAGAGGCAGAAGGCTCGCCGGAGCCCAGCAGGTCGAAGCTGCGGTGGCCGGGAGCGGCCACTGCACTCCAGTCTGGGCAACAGAGTGAGATTCCAACTCAAAAAAAAAAGAAAAGAAAAGAAAAGAAAACATCAGTCAATGGTCTTAAGGCCAATCCTAAATCCAGTATGATTTTATCTCAAAATCTTTAATTATATCTGCAAAGACTATATTTCAGGTGAACACGAATTTTTAGGAATCTATTTAACCCAGTATAGGAGGATTCAGTGTGTTTAAAAGTACCACCATGTGAAGAAACATATCTGAGGATAGATGGATTTGCTAGGTCCTTAAAGTGAAAATTCAAATTATTTGGAGGAAATTCAGGTAAAAATAATTTTGTATTAATAACTGGGGGAAGAGTCGGGCTCGGTGGCTCAGCCTGTAATCCCGAGCCTTTGGGAGGCTGAGGTGAGTGGATTGCCTGAGCCCGCGGGTTCGAGACCCACCTGGGCAGCGAGACCTCATCTCTACAATAAATCAAAAAATCAGCCGGGCGTGGGAGCGCGCGCCTGTAGTTCCGGCTACTCGGAAGACTGAGGCCGAAGGATCGCCGGAGCCCGGCAGGTCGAGGCTGCGGTGGCCGGGAGCGGCCACTGCACTCCAGGCTGGGCGACACAGTGAGACTCCAACTCAAAATAAATAAATAAATAACTGGGGGAAAATAATGTCCTTAGTTATATAGTTAGACTGCTTTATTAACAGACATTCAAACTAATTTAATTTCCCTTCAGTTTTTATATATCATACATTTATCACTATTATCAAACTACTTTAGAAAACCCCATGCTATCTAGTGCACAGTGACTCACATCTGTAGTCCCAGATACCTGGGAGGCTGAGGCAGGAGAATAAATTGAGACCAGGAGTTCATGACTATGATCAAGCTACTGCACTCCAGCATCGGTGACAGTGAGATCCTGTATTTTAAAATAATAATAGTAATAATAATGCTAGCTTATTTATAATATTTAACTTTTTAATGTTTATAATATTTAACTTTTTAAATATTGCACTTGATAAAAAATTCTAGATCAAATATTTTCTTAAAGTTTTATGAAACATCATCTCTTTGAAGATCTTTTTTTATGCTAGACATTACCCGTAATAGTAAAACAAAACCCAGAATTTCTCACTTCCATTGTTTTTTTGTCATACTAGTCCATTCATTCTGTTTTTTTACCCTTTAAGTGTACAAATATTTCAAATGTTCCTTTGGCCCTTTGTCCTTTTAACTCTAATACTTTCTCCCTGGCAGTACAGTGTCACCTATGACTCCCAAAGCTTAATATTCAACCAGACCCCTCTCCTGAACTCCAGACTCATGCAGCCAACTGTCTGTTAGTCATTGTCATGGAGATGCCCACAAATATCTCAAGCCCAACATGAGAAAATGCCCTCTGCTCCTTCCCTTTTAGCTATAACACAATTATTGCTGTTTCCTGAATGTATGAAGCGGTTCCACACTTCCTAGCCTTTTCATATGCTTGTTCTTAGTTTAGAATGCTCTTCCTGCCCTACCTTTTCTTTGCAGACTTGTCCTCATCCTTCAAGGTCTAGCTTTTGTCTCATCCTCGGTGACACATTCTAGAAAGCCTTGTTCATTTCTTATTTCTTCAAGCTTAGCACAGTGCTTGGCATATAACAAATGTTAAATAAAAGTTAATATTTTAGATAAATAAGAAGAAGCTGCCATGGAAGACAGGATTGAATCCTGACACTGGCTGAATACCCTTGGGAAAAGTATTCAACTGTAAATATATGGGGGCAATTAACTAGTTCACAGATTGTTGTGAAGAGGAAAAAAGAATTTGTATAAAGAATGTAGTCCAAGACGGACATGGTGACACAACCTGCAACTCCAGCTACTCAGGAGGCCAAGGAAGGAGGATTATTTGAGTACGGAAGTTCAAGGCCAGTGAGACCCAGTCTCTAAAAAAGAAAATGTCAGCCCCAAGTCTGGCCCACCATAGATTTTCAAAACTGTGCCTCACTGACTTTTGCCAAATGTGCAATAGTAATTCAGTGAATGATAGCCTTTTCAATAAATGGTAGCCTTTTCAACAAATGGTACTAAGGTAATTGAATATCTGTAAGTTAAAAAAAGAAAAAAAGACCCTCACCTAAATCTCACAAATTATGCAATAATAAACTCAAAATGGAATATAGGCTTAAATGTAAAACCATAAAACTTTCAGGGGAAAAAAGGAGAAATTCTTCAAGACCTAGGGCTAGCCTTGACATGAAAAGCAAGATTTATAAAGGGAAAAAAAATAATATATTAAACCTTATCCAGAAAAACAAAAAAAACTTGGCACTTCAAAAGAACTAGGAAAGGACTAACTACAGACTGGAAGAAAATATTTGCAAGCCATGTATCAACAAAGGACTTGTCAAAGCTCAAAAAATCCAATAGAAAATGAGTAAAAGGACCGGGCTCGGTGGCTCAGTCTGTAATCCCAGCACTTGGTAGGCCAAGGCAAGTGGATTGCCTGAGTCCGCGGGTTCGAGACCAGCCTGGGCAACTTGGTGAGACCTCTCTCTACAATAAATCAAAAATTAGCCAGGCGGTAGCGCGCACCTGTAGTTCCAGCTACTTGGAAGGCTGAGGTGGAAGGATCGCCTGAGCCCAGCAGGTCGAGGCTGCGGTTACTGTGAGTGTACCACTGCACTCCAGCCTGGATGACAGAGTGAGACTCCAACTCAAAAAAAGAAAATGAGTAAAAGGCATACCGAGACATTTCACAGAAGAGAAATATAAATGCATGAAAAGATGATCAATGTTATTAGCCACTAAAGAAATGAAAATTAAAACCACAATGAAAAATCATCACATACCTATAAAAATGTCTAAAATAAAAAATAGTGGCAGCCAGGTCTGGTGGCTCAAGCCTGTAATCCCAGCACTTTGGGAGACTGAGGTAAGGGGACTGCCTAAGCCCACGAGTTCAAGAGCAGCCTGGGCAGGTTGGTGAGACCTCATCTCTACAATAAATCAAAAAATTAGCCAGGCATGGTAGCATGCGCCTATAGTTCTGGTTACTTGGAAAGCTGAGGCGGAAGGATTGCCTGAGCCCAGCGGGTTGACACAGGGTGAGCATGCTACTGCACTCCAGCTTGGGCAACAGAGTGAGACTCCAACTCAAAAATATAAATAAGTAAATAAATAGTGGCAATATCAAATCCTGGCAAGAATGGAGAAAAATTGTATTATTCATACATTGCTGATGGGATGCAAAATGATCTAGTCATTCCGGAAAATGGCTTGGTGGTTTGTTTGTTTGTTTTTTTCCCTTTGTTTCAATGACTTTAGGGTATACAACTAGTTTTTGGTTACATAGATGTATTGTATAGTGGTAAAGAAATCTGGGACTTAAGTGTACCCATTACCTTCACCTGCGCACATTGTACCCAATAGGTGTTTTTTCATCTTTTCATCCCTTCTCAACCTCTCCCTTTTGAGTCTCCAATGCCCATTATACCATTCTCTATATCTTTGCAGATCCTTAGTTTAACTCCCTCTTGTCAGTGAGAACATGTAGTGTTTAGTTTTCTGTTCCTGCATTAGTTAACTTAGGATGATGTTACCCTACTCCATCCAAATTGCTGCAAAAGACACTATTTTATTCTTTTTGATGGCTGAATAGCATTCATATATATATTCTCATTACCCACTGACCAGTTGATAGGCATTTAGGTTAATTCCCTATCTTTGCAATTGTGAATTGTGCTGCAATGAATATGCTAGTAAAGTTGTCTTTTTTGTATAATGACCTCTGTTCCTTTGGGTAGATACCAATTGTGAATTGTGCTGCAATGAATATGCTAGTGAAGGTGTGTTTTTTGTGTAAAGACCTCTGTTCCCTTGGATACCCAACAGTGGGATTACTAGATCACTTGATAGATCTACTTTTAGTTCTTGGAGAAATTTCCACAGAGATTGAACGGATTTACATTCCCACCAACAGTGTATAAGCATTCCCTTTTCACTACACTCACTCCAGCATCTATTGTTGTTTTTGTTTGTTTTGATTTTTTTTTTTTTTGAGTTGGAGTCGCACTCTGTCACCCACACTGGAATGCATTGGCATGCTCCTGGCCACCACAACCTCGACCTGCTGGGCTCCAGCGATCCTTCCGCCTCAGTCTTCCAAGTAGCCGGAACTACAGGTGTGTACTACCACGCCCAGCTATTTTTTTATTTTATTGTATAGAGATGCGGTCTCACCTAGTTGCCCAGGTGGGTCTCAAACCCGCAGTCTCCAGCAATTCACTCACCTCAGCCTCCCAAAGCGCTGGGATTACAGACTGAGCCACCAAGCCCGGCTTCAACAAAGAGCAGTTGATTGTAGGCATGTGGGCTTATTTCTGGATTATTTGTTCTGTTCCATTGATCCCTGTGCCTGTTCTTGTACCAGTACCATGTTTTTTTGGTTACTATAGCCTTGTAGTATAATTTGAAGTCAAGTAATGTGATGCCTCCAGCTTTGTTATTTTTGCTTAGGTTTGCTTTGACTATTCTGGCTCTTTTTTGGTTCCACAGAAATTTTAGGATTTTTTTTTCTAATTCTGTGAAAAATAATGTTGGTAGTTTGATAAGGAGTCTGTTGAATTTGTAAATTACGTTGGGTAATGTGGTCATTCTAACAATGTTGATTCTTCCAATCCATAAGCATGAAATATTTCTCCATTTGTGACCTCTACAATTTCTTTCAACAGTGTTTTCTATTTCTCCTTGTAGAGGTTTTTCACTTCCTTGGTTAAATATATTTCTAGATATTTTAGCTTTTGGCTGCTATTATCTATGGAATTGAGCTCTTGGTTTGATTCTCAGCTTGGTTGCTATTGGCATGTGTGTGTTGATTTTATATCCCGAAACTTTACTGAATTCATTTATCAAGACAAGTAGCCTCTGGGGGAGTCTTTAGGATTCTCTAGGTATAGGACCATATTGTCAGCATACAGAGATAATTTGATTTCTTCTTTTCCAATTTACATATCCTTCTTTGTCTTGCCTCATTGTTATGGCTAGGACTTTCAGTACTATGTTGACTGGGAGTGGTAAAAATGGGTATCCTTGTCTTATCCCAACTCTTAGGGGAAATTTTTCAACTTTTCTCCGTTCAAGATGATATTGGCTATGGGTTTGTTATATGTGGGGGTCCTGCCCCTGCAGGGATTGGGGGTCTCTGGTGGTGTGACAGTATCAGTGATTTAAATTGGAGGGATAGATAGAAAGAGAAAGAAAAGGGGGAGAAAGAAAAAAACTGGACTCCTGTCTAGTGCAGAAACCATTTAATGGGTGTAATCCCAGGGCTTTTATACCCAAACTCTGCAAAGTTATCATCACGGGAACTCCTGCTGCTATGGTTACACAAAAGGTAGCATGTGTTTTTCACATGAACAGGTCCAGGTGCACAAAGGACAACCTCCACTCTCAAGCAAATGTTTTTTCATACATAAGGAAGAACATGAGGAAGAACAACCACAAATTGTCTTTCTGTTTCTTATCCAGTTTCTATGTAACCTAAATTGTTTATAGCTACATAACATCGTTCAATACTTACACCTGAAACCAACATAATGATATATTACCTTTTACTATTCTATGCTAATTAAAAATGGTTTTTATAAAACAGTTGGTGCTATGGTTACACTCTCCTAGCACCAGTCAGCCTAATTCAGACTTCACTGGTCCCCCTAAATCAAACTGAACTAACCACACTTCTATAATAAAATGGTTACTAAAATTTTCTTAATCTATATAAACTATATCCTAAAACCTATATCTATAAATTTCTAAAATCACATCAAGAGAACCTGTGACTTGCACTAAGGCTCCTCAATGTGACTCAAAGTTAAACTTAAATTGTTTAAAAGCAAAAACCATAAACCGTGGTAAATGGGACCAATAGACTCCCAAGTTAGCTGTGTTCATTCAGGTTTTAGAGTCCTCTGTTAGAGCCAGCAGGAGCCTTTCCTGGTTGCTTGTGCCAAGTGGAAAAGGAAGCAGGGAATGGGGTCAACAGCTCCCAAATGCCTCCTAGAGGTCTCAGGGTCAATGGCCCTTCCTGATCCCTAACTCTCAGTGGGCCTCCGTGGCCAGCTCCCAACAGTTATATATGGTTTTTATTATTTTTATGAGGAATGTTCCATCTATGCCTATTTTGCCAAGAGTTATTATGAAGGAATGCCAGATTTTATCAAATGGTTTTTCTGCATCTATTGAAATTATCATACAATTTTTGTTTTTAATTATGTTTATGTGGTGGCTCACATTTATTGACTTATATATGTTTAACAATCCTTGCATCCTTGGGAAACTCACTTGATCATGGTGGATTTTTTTTTTTTTTTTTTTTTTTTTTTGAGTTGGAGTCTCACTCTGTCGCCTAGACTGGAGTGCAGTAGCCACTCCTGGCCACCACAGGCTCGACCTGCTGGGCTCCGGCAATCCTTCCACCTCAGCTTTCCAAGTAGCTGGAACTACAGGCGCATGCTACCACACCCGGCCAATTTTTTTTTTATTATAGAGATGAGGTCTCAAACAAGTTGCCCAGGTGGGTCTCAAACCCGTGGGCTCAGGCAATCTACTCACCTCGGCCTCCCAAAGGTTCAGGATTACAGGCTGAGCCACCGAGTCCGGCTAATGGATTTTTTTTTAATGTATTATTGAATTCAGTTTGCTAGTATTTTGTTGAAGATTTTTGCATCTATGTTCATCAGAGATATTAGTCTGTAGTTTTCTTTTCTTGTTGATCTTTCCTTGGCTTTGGTATAAGGGCGATAATTTGGAGAATTAGTTATCTCATCGATCTAATGGAATAGCTTCAGCAAAATTTATACCAGTTCTTCTTTGAACGTCTGGTAGAATTTGACTGTGAGTCTGTGAAATCCTGGACTTTTTTTTTGTTTGGAAACTTGTCATTACTGTTTCAATCTTGCTACTTGTTATTAATCTGTTCAGGGCTTCTATTTATTCCTGAGTCAAGGTTGGGGGTTGAAGTTTCCAATAATTTATCCATTTCCTCTAGATTGTCTATTTTCTTTGCATAGAGGTATTCATAATTATCTCAGATGGCCTTTTGTATTTCCATCATATCAGTTGTAATGTCACCATTTTCATTTCTGATTAAGCTAACTTGAATCTTCTCTCTGTCTCTTAATTAATCTAGCCAGTGATCTATCAATTTGGTTTATCTCTTCAAAGAACCAACTTTTTGTGGCATTAATCCTTTTTTTTTGGTTTGTTTCCATTTAGTTCTGCTCTGATCTCTTATTTCTTCTCTTCAAAGTTTCTTTGTAACTTGGGGTTTGGTTTGTTCATGCTTTTCTAGTTCCTTGAGATGTGATGTTAGGTGATCAATATGTGATCTTACAGTCTTATTAATGTAGGCCTTAAGCACTACAAATCTTCCTCTGAGCACAGCTTTGGCTGTGTCCCAGAGGTTTTGATGACTTGTTTCATTATTACCATTTATTTCAGGAATTTTAAAATTTTTACCTTGATTTCATTATGAACCCAATCATTCAGAATCAGATTTGTTTGGTTTTGAAAGTTCTTCTTGGAGTTAATTTCTAGTTATATGAGAGGGAACCCTCCCAAAAACAAAATTTATTTATTTACAAATTTATTTTATTAAAAATTGTGTATTATTCTTACAGATTTAAACTTCAAAGTACACTCTGTTGAATGCAATACACCTACTGAGACACTTTTTCCACTGCTCAAAACAGTTTTTGAACTTGTCAATTTTATTGCCTTTTAGTGGTTCTGCCATTTTTTGTTTTGCCTCTTCCATATTAGCAAAATGAGGTCTTTTGAGGACTTTTTTTCATCCAGGGAAACAAAAACTGCTGAAGAGTCAGCGCAGTGTGGGCAGGTGAGTTTGTAAATCAACTATCATGAAATGGGTGAACATAGCCGGGCTTGGTGGCTCAGCCTGTAATCCCAGCACTTTGGGAGGCCGAAGCGAGTGGAATGCCTGAGCCTGCGGGTTCAAGACCTGCCTGGGCAGCTTGGCAAGACCTCATCTCTATGATAAATCAAAAACTAGCCAGGCATGGTAGTGTGCGCCTGTAGTTCTGGCTACTTGGAAGGCTGAGGCGGAAGGATCGTCGGAGCCCAGCAGGTCAAGGCTGCAGTGGCTGGGACTGGCCACTGGACTCCAGTCTGGGCAACAGAGTGAGACTCCAACTCAAAAAAAAAAAAAAAAAAAGAAAGAAAGAAATGGGTGAATGTGATAAAAGAATCTCAAAAAAAATTCGCTGAAGTCTATTGCAGCCTCTTACAACAATGCTAGCTGGTACACTGATGCTATGAGTTCCTAGAACACCTACCTAACAGGGGAAGCCTGTACTACAAGGAGCCTACCTTACAAAAAAATAATTCCAGGTTTTTTTGTTTTTTTTGAAGGATCGCCTGCTGGGCTCCGGCGATCCTTCCACCTCAGCCTACCCAGTAGCTGGAATTACAGGCATGCACTACCACTCCCGGCTGAATTTTTGATTTATTGTAGAGATGAGGTCTCGCTGCCCAGGCGGGTCTCGAACCCACGGGCTCAGGCAATTCACACACCTCAGCCTCCCAAAGGCACGGGATTACAGGCTGAGCCACCGAACCCAGCTAATTCCAGGGATTTTTTTTGGATCCACCTCACTTTGCACTGTGGTCTGAGAAGGTGCTTGATATGATTTTGATTTTTTGAATTTACTGAAACTTGATTTGTGGCCTATCATATGATCTATCTTGGAAAATTTTCCTTGTACTATGATATACTGTAGTTTGGGGATGGAATATTTTGTAGATGTCTGTTAGATCCATTTACTCTAGGGTCTAGTTTAATTCCAATGTTTCTTTGTTAACTTTCTGCCTTAATGATCTCTCTATTGCTGTCAGTGGAGTGTTGCAGACTCCCACTATTATTGTATTGCCATCTATCTCTTTTCTTAGGTCTAGTAGAATTTGTTTTATAAATCTGGGAGCATTGGTATTAGGTGCATATATGTATTAAATTGTTATATCATCTTGTTGAATTGATCCCTGTATCATTATGTAATAATCATCTCCACCATTTTTGACTATTGCTCATTTAAGGTCTGTTTTACCTAATATGAGAATGACTATTCTTTCTTGGTTTTGGTTTCTACTTACACGAAATATTTTTTCCCACTCCTTTACCCAGAGTCTATAGGAATCTTTGTGTGTTAAGTGAGTCTCTTGAAGATAGCAGATATTTGAATTTTGGTTTTTTTTGTTTGTTTTTTGTTTTTTTAAATTTTTTATTATGGTGTTGTGGGGGTACAGTTAAGGGTTAGGTATACAATTACGTTTCATTCAGGTACTCTGTTGATATGAAGTATTTCCCCGTTCCCAGACAGTTATTTGCTACTGTTAATCCCATCTCCCTACTCCCCCCCCCATGGTTTCCCAGTACGGTCAGTCATTTTCTTATACTATTGCACTGGATGTTTAAGGTCCATTATATGAGTGAGAACATGTGATACTCGGATCTTTGTTTCTGTGAGAGGTCACTCAGTATTATAGACTCTAGTTCCATCCAGGTTGCTGCGAAATTCATGATTTTGTTCTTTTTTATGGCTGCATAGTATTCCATCGTGTATATGTACCACATTTTTTAATCCAGTCCTCTTTTCACGGGCAGCATGGTTGTTTCCAGGTTCTTGCAATTGTGAACAATGCTGCGATAAACATACGTGTGCAGGTATCTTTTCTATAGAGTGATTTGAGTTCTTCAGGATATATTCCCAGTAGGGGGACTGCAGGGTCATATGGGAGGTTGGTATTTAGAGTTTTTAGGAATCACCACACTGCTTTCCACAGAGGTTGCACAAGTTTTCACTCCCACCAACAGCGTAGAAGTGTTCCCTTTTCGCCACACCCTCTCCAGCAGCTGTTATTTTTTGACTTGCTGATAATTGCCATTCTGACTGGAGTTAGGTAGTATCTCAGTGTGGTTTTGATTTGCATCTCCCTGATGATTAGTGAGGTTGAACATTTCTTCATGTGTTTGTTGGCTGCTCGGATGTCTTCCTTTGTGAAGTGTCTGTTCATATCTTTTGCCCATTTTATAATGGGGTTGTTTGTTTTTTTCTTTTTAGCACGTTTGAGTTCCTTGTAGATCCAAGATGTTAAGCCTTTGTCAGACCTGGTGTTGGCAAATATTTTTTCCCAGTCTGTAGGCTGTCTCCCTGCTCTCGTGATGGTTTCTTTGGCTTTGCAGAAGTTTGTCAGTTTAATAAGGTCCCACTTGTCTATCCTCTCTTTTATGGCCTGTGGGTTTTGGGTTTTGTTCAGGAATTGGAGGCCAGTTCCGATTTCCATGAGGGTATGTCCTTCATTTTCTAAGGTTCTTATGGTTTGAGGTTTTACATTTAGGTCTCTGATCCATTTGGAGTTAACCTTTGTGCATGGGGATAGGTAGGAGTCCTGTTTCAATCTTCTGCATGTGGTCAGCCAGTTTTCCCAGCACCATTTACTGAATAGGTTCTCCTCTCCCCAGTGGTAGGTGGTGGAGGGTTTGTCGAAGATGAGTTGGTTGAGAAATTGAGGTTTTGCTTCTGGAATCTCAATTCTATTCCATTGATCTATATGCCTGTTCCTGTATGAATACCAAGCTGTTTTGATGATTGTAGCTTTATAGTAAAGTTTGAAGTCTGGTAATGTGATACCACCTGCTTTGTTTTTTTTGCTGAGGATTGTTCTGGCTATTCTTGGACATTTGTGTTTCCATATGAATTCCTGTGTTGTTTTTTCTAGGTCTGAGAAGAATGTTGCTGGTAATTTGATGGGTATTGCATTGAATTTGTAGATTGCCTTAGGTGAGATGGACATCTTCACAATATTGATTCTTCTGATCCATGAGCATGGGATATTTTTCCACTTGTTCGTGTCATCTTTGATTTCTTTGAGCAGTGTTTTGTAGTTTTCCTTGTAAAGGTCTTTCACGTCTCTGATTAGGAAGATGCCAAGGTATTTCATTGTTTTTTGTGGCTATTGTGAAAGGAATTGTGTTTTTTATTTGGGTTTCTGCTTGTTTATTATTGGTGTAGAGAAATGCAATTGTCTTTTGTACATTTATTTTGTATCCTGAGACTTTGCCAAAGGCCTTTATCAGTGTAAGGAGGTTTTTGACAGATTCTCTTGGGTTTTCAAGGTACACAATCATATCATCTGCAAAGAGAGATAACTTGACTTCCTCTTTTTCTATATGGATACCCCTGATTGCCTTCTCTTCTCTGATTGCTCGAGCCAGGACTTCCAATACTATGTTGAACAGGAGGGGTGAGAGTGGACATCATTGTCTTGTTCCAGTTTTCAGTGGAAATGATTCTAGTTTTTGTCCATTTAGGAGTATGCTCGCTGTGGGTTTCTCGTAGATGGCTTTTACTATTTTGAGGTATGTTCCCCGTATGCTTAGATGTTCAAGGGTTTTTATCAAGAAGGGGTGCTGGATTTTATCAAAAGCTTGTTCTGCATCTAATGCTTTTTCTGCATCTAATGATATAACATGTGGTTTTTGTTTTGACATCTGTTGATGTATTTAATTACATTTATGGTTTTACGAATGTTGAACCAGGCTTGCATC
>NW_007246411.1:234876-260899 GCF_000164805.1 Carlito syrichta | reverse complement strand
CCATCAAAAGAGGACTGGATTAAAAAAATGTGGTACATATACACGATGGAATACTACGCAGTCATAAAAAAGAACAAAATCATGAATTTCGCAGCAACCTGGATGGAACTAGAGTCTATAATACTGAGTGACCTCACACAGAAACAAAGATCAGAATATCACATTTTCTCACTCATATAATGGACCTTGAACATCCAATGTAATACTATAAGAAAATGACTGACGGTACTGGGAAATTATGGGGGGGAGGGGGATGGGATTAACAGTAGCAAATATCTGTCTGGAGCTGGGAAAACACCTCTTATCAACAGGGTGTCTGAATGAAACGTAATTGTACACCTAACCCTTAACTGTACCCCACAAAACTATAATAAAAATACTGATTAATTATTTAAAAAAAAAAAAAAAAGATTTTGTGGGACCATATTGCTGAGCTATCCTGGGCTGCATGCAGCCCACAGGCTATGAGTTAGACACATCGGTGCTAAATGTTGGTTGCTCCCCTTGGAAACCCATCATGCATAACAATAATTCCACATTTTCAGAGTCCCAGCTACTGGCTTTAAAATGATTCTTTAAGTAACTTTTAAAATTGATCATGGGTTCTTAAAATTTGTTTTCGAGAGAGAGAATAGGAGATGGTCAATTTTGGTAAAAATGATAATAATAATTATATTGAAATTCCTCAGAAACTCTAATCACATATAACTAATTATCCCATGTGTATTCTATATTGCCTTTGTACTGTCTGTGGAGTAGGCAATAATGACACTTCTAGTGGTCAAGGTGGCTGCCTTACAACTAATTCTGTTTTCTAAACAAATCACCCAACAGGCATCTTGATCATCTGATGTCAGAAATTAGGATGGAGGAAGTATAACAGGATGCCCTGGATACTCTTGCTTTAAGCCCATGGCAGAAAAATAGCAAAGACACTTGCTTCTTTCCTCCGTATCTCCACAGAGAGGACCACTTCAGTAGGTTTCCTGGCAGGGGCTCTTCTGGAGGCCACTAAGTGTCATGCTGGAGAAACTACTCTCAGGGCTCCATAAATCAAAATGTTGGGGGACGGGCTTCTTCTCCAGCTCCCAACTCTCACTTGAAGATTTCATCTCCCTCCCAAACAGCTTCCCAGTGCAAGAATCCTTGTGAATTCCATAACTATCCACACTCTGCTTCCCCTTATTATGGCATGTCATTCACCATCACTGATCTTCAATTTACCCATTTGTCACATAAGAAAAAATGTTTACCTACTGTTATTATTTTGAGGATTGAATGGGATAACATGTGGGAAATCTCCATGAGCTAGAAAAATCCCAACATTGTATTATAAATGTGTATACAATTATTAGTAAGTCCCTTCCCTCATTTTTATAATACTTTATCTGAACTAAGTCTCCGTGGACTGTAAGTTGCATCATTATTTTACAGACAAGGGAAATGAAATCCTGGCAATTAAACTGTAATCCAAGTCTTTCTCAACACTTAGAATTTTAGACTTATTTAGGCAAATTAACTGGATGAGTGGATTTTTAATATGGAAACATGCTGTGTTGAACTTCATATCTAGACTGGTTGGATGTGTGATGATGGTGTAAGTTGGAGGTGAGAGACTTTTTTTCTTTTTTTTAGGTGGTGTCTTATTCTATTGCTCAGACTGGAGTGCAGTGGCATGATCATAGCTTGCAGCAGTCTTGACTTCCTGGGCTCAGGCAATCCATTACCTCAGCCTCCTGAGTAGCTGGGACTATAGGCACATGCAACCATGACTGGCTAACTTTTTTATTTTTTTTGTAGACACAAGGTTTTTCTGTTTCCCAGGCTGGTTTTCAACTCTTGGCCTAGAATGATCCTCCTGCCTTAGTCTCCCAAAATGCTGGGATGACTGCCATGAGTCACTGTGCCTAGCTGGAGAAGATTCTTTTTTTTTTGAGTTGGAGTCTCACTCTATCGCCCAGACTGGAGTGCAGTGGCCGCTCCCGGCCACCGCAGCCTCAACCTGCTGGGCTCCGGCGATCCTTCCGCCTCAGCCTTCCAAGTAGCCGGAATTACAGGCATGCGCTACCACTCCCAGCTGATTTTTTGATTTATTGCAGAGATGAGGTCTCGCTGCCCAGGCAGGTCTTGAACCCGCGGGCTCAGGCAATCCACTCACCTCAGCCTCCCGAGAGGATTCTTAAGGGGAAAAAGCACACACTGAATTTCAAGAAACTTCAGGGAAGACTTAGATTTTTATAGTCCATGAAATTATGGTTATATGAGCTTCTGCAAAGCAAAAGAAACCATCAAGAGAGCAGGGAGATGGCCCACAAAATCGGAAAAAAATATTTGCCAACTGTATATCTGACAAAGGCCTAATATCTAGGATCTACAAGGAACTCAGAAATGCTGAAAGGAAAAAACAAACAGACCGATTAAAAAGTGGGTAAAGACATGAATAGACACTTCTCAAAAGAAGAAATATGGGCAGCCAACAGACGCATGAAAAAGTGCTCAGCCTCACTCATCATCAGAGAAATGCAACTGATAAACCACATTGAGATACCACCTAACCCCAGTAAGAATGGTCATCATTAATAAAACAAACAACCACAGATGCTGGCAAGGATGTGGAGAAAAAGGAATGCTTCTACATTGCTGGTGGGAATGCAAACTAATACAACCTCTCTGGAAGACAGTGTGGCAATTTCTGAAAGAAATTTACCTTTCATATGACCCAGCAGTACCCCTATTTGGAATAAACCTGGAGGTACTCAAATCATTCTACAAAAAAGGTACCTGCACACATATGTTTGTTGCAGCTGAATTCACAATAGCAAAAACATGGAACCAATCATGTTGCACATCGAAGCTGGGCTGGTTAAAAAATGTGGTACATATACACAATGGAATATTATGCAGCCATAAAGAAGGTCAAACATATGGACTTTGCAGCAACTTGGATGGATTTGGAGTCAATCATACTCAGCGATCTATCACAGAAACAAAGAACAGAGTACCATATGTTCTCACTCATAAGCAGATCTTGAACAATTATAATACTATAAGAAAAGGATTGGAGTAGTGAGAAACTGTCAGGGGAGGGGCTGGGGCTGGAAGTTGAGAGAAAGTTCTAGGGGAGGGAGGGGCATACCTCATTAACAAGGGTACCTACATAATCAACGTTTGTATACCTAACCCTGAATTGTAGCCCACATCTTTATAATAAAAAATTTTTTAAGAAAAAAATTCTGAAAAAAAAAGAAATTGTGGTTATAGCAATTGTATCTACAGTTGAAGCTCAAGAAAATTTCCATCCTAACAAAGTCATAGGATGACAAATTTCCTAATTCTGATGATAGTTAAGAACACAGTGGATTTGAGGTCAAAATTGTCATCTTGAAACTCTTTCCTTTCTCTATAAATTATGTGAGTTGTTTTTTTGAAAATGAAATAAAGAAATTGCAATATTAATTAATTTATTTTTTGGAGTCAGTGTCTCTCTCTGTCATCCAGGTTGGAGTGCAGTGGCATGATCACAATTTGCTGAAAACTTGACCTCCTGGTCACCAACTATCTTCCCATTTTAGCCTCTCAAGTAGCTAGGACTACAGGTGTGTACTAATACACTTGGCTATTTTTTAAAATTTTTTGGTACAGATGAGGTCTCTCTATGTTGCCTGGGCTGGTCTTGAACTCCTGCCCTCAAGGGGATCTTCCAACCTGGATGATGTAAACAGTGGTAGAGGTGAGAGACAGGTAAGAGTGCCTGCTGGGGCTGCCATGGGCATGGTTGGACCCTGGAGTGAAAGTGGACATTACCAGAGGGTGCTGAAGACAGAGTCTTCAACTCTGTGTGCAGAGTGGTCTTATTCACACCTCCAGTGGGTCTTTCTGGTCACTGTGTTTAGCAGATACAGAAGCAGGGAGATGATGTGGTATGCCTTCACTTTCCCAATGGAGAGCAGTGGACTGTGTGGTGCCAGCAGGGGGATTCTGGCAGGGTCTAGGATGCTAGATATTCCAGCAGGATGTGTCCTTGGACTGAATATGGGAGCCAGAGAAGAGAGGAGCCAGTGGCTTTGAGATTTGGGACCCAAGCCCATGGGAGGAAGCCACCCCCATTTGCATATGGGAGGGCTGTGGGCAGGGCAAGGTTGGTGAGAGGTGGTGAGAAGTCTGATTTTGGACGTGCTAACCCTGAGCAATGGAGAATGGAGCTGATGCCACTCCTGAACCAAGAATCAGGACACATTGGCTGATGATGCAAAAGTTGGATTTTCAGCAGCCAAGTACTGAATCAGGGTACTTGGGTATTTACTAGGAATAATGGGACTATAACAGGTGTGTCCAACCCGCAAGCCACTGGCTGCATGAGGCCATGACACCTAATAACATGGCCCCACAAAATCCCTTAACATCATATGTTTTTCTGTGTTTATTTTCTTCATGACCCTCTGCGTAGTTCCTTTTTGAAGTTTGCCATCATGCCTCATACATAACGTTGCTTTTTGGCAGCACATTCATGGGCAAGTAGCAGTTTTCAATGATGAAGCAAACGAAAAGAAAAATTCAAACAAATTTCTTTTTTTAATTTTTAATTTTAAATATGTGGAGTACAATTCAGGGTTAGGTATACAAATGTTAATTATGTAGGTACCCTTGGTGATGAGGTGTGCCTCCACTCCACTGGCAGTTTTCCACTACTGCCAATCCCTTTCTTATATTATTATGATAGTTGTTCGAGGTCCATTTGTGAGAATATGTGATACTCGGTTCTTTGTTTCTGTGATGGATCACTCACTACTAAAGTTTCTAAGTTGCTGCGAAGTTCATAATTTTGTCCTTCTTTATTTATTTATTTTTTGAGTTGGAGTCTCACTCTGTCACCCAGACTAAAGTGCAGTGACCACTCCAGGTCACTGCAACCTCAACTTGCTGGACTCTGGCGTCCTTCTGCCTCAGCCTTCCAAGTAGCTGGAACTACAGGTGCGCACTACCATGCCCGACTAATTTTTTTGATTTATTGTAGAGATGAGATCTCGCCAAGTTGCTCAGGTGGGTCTTGAACCCATGAGCTCAGGCAATCCACTCACCTTGGCCTCCCAAAGTGCTGGGATTACAGGCTGAACCACCGAGCCCGCCCTGTCCTTCTTTATTGTTGTGTAATAGTCCATCATGTATATGCACCACATTTTTTTATACAGTCCTCTTTCGATGGGCACAGTTGGCTCCATGTTTTTGCTATTGTGAATAATGCTGCAATAAACATGCATGTGCAAGTATCTTTTTCATAGAGTGATTTGAGTTCCTCTGGGTATATTCCCAGTAGGGGGAATGCAGGGTGATATAAGAATTCAATTTTTAGGTCTTTTAGGAATCGTCACTGTTTTCCACAGTGGCTGTACTAGTTTATACTTACACCAACAGTGCAGGAGTGTTACCTTTTTCCACATCCTCTCCAGTATCTGTTGGTTTTTTTTCTTCTTTCTTTTATTATAATTATTTTATTATAGAGATGTGGGGTACAATTCAGGGTTAGGTGTACAAACATTGATTATGCAGGTACCCTTGTTGATAAAGTATGTCCCTCCCTGCCCTAGCAGTTTCCCTCAACTGCCAATCCCACCCCCTATCCCCTGACAGTTTCCCATTGCTGCCAAATGCTTCCTTATAGTATTATAATTGTTCAAGGTCCACTTATGAGTGAGAACATATGGTACTCTGTTCTTTGTCTCCGTGATAGATCGCTGAGTATGATTGACTACAAATCCATCTAAGTTGCTGCAAAGTCCATATATTTGTCCTTCTTTATAGCTGCATAATATTCCATTGCTTATATGTACCACACTGTTTTTTTGACTTATTGATGTTGGCCATACTGGCTGGAGTTAGGTGGTATCTCAGTGTGGTTTTAATTTGCGCTTCTTTGATGACTACTGAAGCTGAGCATTTTTTCATGTGTCTGTTGGCTGTTCGTCCATCTTCTTTTGAGAAGTGTCTATTCATATCTTTTGCCCACTTTGTAATGGGGCTCTTTGTTTTCTTCTCTTCAGCACATTTGAGTTCCTTGTAGATCCTAGATGTTAGGCCTTTTATAAATACAGTTGGCAACTTTTTTCCAGTCAGTCGACTGTCTCACTGCTGGTTTCTTTGGCTTTGCAGAAGCTTGTCAGTTTGATGAGGTCTCACTTGTCTATCTTATCTATTATGGCATGTGCACTTGGGTTGAACACACATTTCTGATGAGCACCTTGAGAATCGTGACCACTTCCATTGAACCGGACACTGATAGATTTGTTTTACAAAAACAAGGTCAAATTTCCCACTAGTTTTTTATGTTCTTATTTTTGTAAACTTTGTAATAAAAATATTTCTAAAAAGGAAGTCTAATTATGTATATACTAACAATTCCTCTTTACTCACGGTGACCCAGGGAAGCCAAAATTGTGAACACTCCTGGTCTAGATATTAGAGAAGTCTGGGTCATATAATTGTCATATCTAGAAATAAGTAGGGAGAAAAAGATACAAAAACCAAAATAATAGTGATGATGAGGACAATACTCATCTTTCTTTTTTCTTAGAGACAGGGTCTTCCTCTGTTGCCCAGACTGGAGTGCAGTGGTATGATCATAGCTCGCTGCAGCCTCCAACTCCTGGGTTCAGGTAATCCTCCTACCTCATCCTCCTAATGGCTGAGACTACAGGTGTGTGCTACCACCCCTGGTTAATTTTTAAATTATTTGTAAAGATGAAATCTCACTATGTTACCCAGGCTGGTCTCAAACTTGACCTCAAGCGATCCTTCCAAAGTGCAGGGATCACAGGAGTGAACCCCCACAGCTGGAAATATTTCATCCTTTCATCCACTTCCTTTGTTCAAACATTTCCCTAACCTAGATTCACTTAGCAACAGTTAGACCTCACAAGAATCCAACTGTCTGCCTTCCCCGCCCATTCTCATCTCTTTTTCTCTCCTGCGTGCTCGCTCTCCTTAAATGCCAAGTTCCCAAAACTCTCTCAGAAAGCACAGGTCACAGATGTTTTTGTCATTTGTGTTTTTCCTAGACATGCCCTCAAACTTTAACTTAATAAACCTCTACTGATGGAGACACTTGCCTCAGTCACTCATTTTTTGCTTACCAAGTTCCAGGTGGATAAACTGTTTCTACCCCCCTCAGCCTCTCTTGCCTTTTTCTGGGTGACCTGCTGATTATAAGAACCATTTATCCTATCTTTAGGCCAGATGTTCCTCTATCTGGGAGATCTGCTACATTGCAGCCTCTCCCAATTCTGTGGACAGGGACAACCAACGTATGTGCTCAATCTCTTGTCACATCCGCCAGCCTGGCCTTTGTTACTAATCAAGCTGACATTCCTCTCCATCTCCCTGACTCCTGGTCTGGCTCTACATTTGTTCCAACATGAGCATAACCAGGAGGGGTAATTTATTGGACCCCCACAATCCAAAACACTGTGCAGAGGGTTTTGCACAGCCAGTGATGGGGCCTGGACTCCAGTCCTGCCTCTGAGTGTTTCCACCCAAACTAATCAATTATTTCTTTTTTTTTTTTTTTGAGTTGGAGTCTCACTCTGTCACCCAGACTGGAGTGCAGTGGCCGCTCCTGGCCACCACAGCCTCGACCTGCTGGGCTCCGGCGATCCTTCCGCCTCAGCCTTCCGAGTAGCCAGAACTACAAGCATGTGCTACCACGCCCGACGGATTTTTTTGATTTATTGTAGAGATGAGGTCTCGCTGCCCAGGCGAGTCTTGAACCCGCGGGCTCAGGCAATTCCACTCACCTCAGCCTCCCAAAGGCACGGGATTACAGGCTGAACCACCAAGCCCGGCTATCAATTATTTCTTGTAAACAAATGTCTTTGAAGGTCAGGTCAGGGAGGACATGAAGGCCTGAAGGTTTTTCCTCTGAGCTGTTTCTGTCTGCTGTCCCCTGTCCCTACATACAATAGATGCGTTATGACTGTAGAGACAGAATTTCTTGGGCTACCTACTTGCTAAATTATCTTAAGTACTAACAGAATGTCTCATTTAGTGTCTGCAGTTTAATGATCTTTCTTTCTATTCCATGACTGGAATGTGAAGAGTTAAAAACAGGTGATATAAACACAGTTGAAGTTTTTGGAGGTTCATAAGTTCTTCCTGAATGTTGGGTCACTTTTGTTTATCTGGGTAATGTCCTCAGCATGCCATCAGAGCATGCGACCCACCTCCACACTTTTGCCAGGAATATCATTAGGGAGGATTGACTGGAATCAATGGGGATTTCTATGGCCAAAGTCTAGAACAAAGCTAACTTTGTCAGATACAGCTGGGGGGACCACAGCTTCCTTGGCATCCTTTTCTAACTGGGGTTAGGATAATCACCTTGTGGGTACAAAGATGCTGCCAAATCTAGGAAGTAAATTTGATTGATGACTCTCTTCCTTGTGACAAAATTTACACTAAAAAGATAATCTTCTTTTGTGACTCTACCATCCTCTCAGTCCAGGAGCTCAAACTGAGATGCTGGATGTGTTTTCCTCTCCATAACATGCTAAAGTGATTCTTCTTCATGCCAGTTTGGTGGCCAGTGAGGAAGAGCACATCACCTGAACAGGGCCGTACAGTCAGGGTCAGGCTCAGGGCACCCTGGCCAAAGGGTTCTTTGACTGAGAAGGAAAGTTGACATGTCTGGGCACAGGGCTCCACATTCTATAACCTTTGCATGGCAAGTCACAGAAAGGCACAGGGACCCAGCAAGGTGCTGACGTGTGGAGGAACTCCCTGGTTTGTAAATGACCTGCCAGGAAATCAAATCTGCTTGGTCATAACCCACTGTACAGCCTTAGACAAGGGGCTTAATATCCATGACTACATTTTTTTGTCTCTGCACAACAAAGAATTAAACAGATCCACTTAAGATGGGCCTAGGAGAGATGAACTCCATGGCAGTGCTGTGAAGATTAAATAAACAAATCCAGGGAAAATGCTAGAATAGCGTTTGGTGGAAATGGTAGCTCTTATGATCACACAGGGCTTTTCCAAAATATTCTTAGAAATTCTCTCTATTGAAAAAACAATGGCAACTTGTTTTGTGGATCACCTGACATGTCCCCAAACATGCCTAAATCACTTTACAAGTAGAGAGAGTGACAGACACATTTACTTTTTGCCATTAGTCAACAAGCATTTGCTATACTCACCTGACATGTTGAAAAACAACTGGGCTGGATATGCAGATGTGATGCATCCAGGGGTCCCTGTTCTAAAGTAGTTATGAGATATTACTCTTCTGTCTAAAATGTGGTTAGAGAGGGTGGCTTTGGGAACCTGGGCTCCACTTTCTTACCCCTTTATCTTATGGATAGAGATGTGGCTGGTTAACAAGGACTTGGTGTCAGAGGTGAAACAAGAAATGATAAAGTGAGCTGTCACTCCTGGGTACACCGGTAGCAAAAACATGCCTGTCCTCATACGTTGCTTTGATACCACACCATACTTCCTCCTGAGGCTGTGTGGCACTTTTCAAAGAAAATACAGTATTTAGTATTGTCACCACAGCAAGCAGAAATAGCCATGCTCAGTCCATTGTAGGAATTGTCCTTGGGCAAGCTATGCCTGCCAACAGTGGTTCGGGTTACCACCATCACAAGGAGCATGCTGGAGGTAGAGGGATGGGGGAATCAGGGAAGGGGACCAGGCCTATCTGGTAGATGTGTACACTTAAGGCTGTGTAAGTCAACCCTCTTTTTTTTTTTTTTTTTTGAGTTGGAGTCTCACTCTGTCATCCAGACTGGAGTGCAGTGGCCGCTCCTGGCCACCACAGCCTCGACCTGCTGGGCTCTGGCGATCCTTCTGCCTCAGTCTTCCAAGGAGCTGGAATTACAGGCATGCACTACCATGCCCGGCTGATTTTTTTATTTATTGTAGAGATGAGGTCTCGCTGCCCAGGTGGGTCTCGAACCCGCGGGCTCAGGCAATTCACTCACCTCAGCCTCCCAAAGGTGCGGGATTACAGGCTGAGCCACCGAGCCCGGCAGTCAACCCTCTTTTTTTGCACACAGAAGTATCCTCAACTTAGATGATTGCGTTGTAAAAGCTTGGTTGCAATTGTTGGGGCTTAGAATCCATGGACACTCTAAAATTAGATTTAGGTTCTTAGACCCACCCCTGCAATGACCATCCATCTACTGATTCAGATGAAAGCCAATACTGATGTATGAAACTGACTACCTCTTTTTATTGCACTAACCAACAGGGGTTCTGATTTGCATCTCTTTCTGTGGCATTTCAGATTTACTGTAGTTTGGGTCATCCAAGAGGGGCCTCATTTCTGAATTTAGAAACTCTGAAGTTGTTCTACTGTGTGAGAAGAGAACATCAGTGCTCCTGCCTCTGCAGGGCGGAGCCTACTAGCTCCATGGTTTACAGAGTATGGCCCTGGAGGATCAGCCCATGGCAACATCACCAGGGACTCTTCAGAAATGCACATACTCCAGTCCACCAAGGCCTGCTGGAAGAGATACTCTGGAGACAGAGGACCCCAGGGGTGTGAGTTTTAATTTTATTATTATTATTTTGCTGTGAATGACAGAATTGTTTTCTATTTTATGGCTGAATAGTATTCCATTGTGTATATACACCACATTTTCTTTGATTATTATTTATATTATAAAACATGTTTTTTATTTTTAAATTGTGGGGTACAGTTAAGGGTTAGGTATACAAACATGCATCGTTCAGGCACTCTTGTTGATAAGGGGTTTTGCCCCCATCCCCAGACAGATAAGGACAACCATTAATCCCACCATCCTTGCCCTCCCTGCCCTCCACCCATAGATTCCCACCACTGTCGATCCTTTTTTTATAGTATTACGATAGATGTTCAAGGTCCACTTATGAGGGAGAACATGTGATACTCAGATCTTTGTTGCTGTGAAAGATCACTCGAGATTATAGACTCTAGTTCCATCCAGGTTGCTGTGAAATTCATGATTTTGTTCTTTTTTATGGCTGCGTAGTATTCCATCGTGTATATGTATCACATTTTTTTAATCCAGTCCTCTTTTGATGGACAGTATGGTTGGTTCCAGATTCTTGCTATTCTGAACAATGCTGCAATAAACATACATGTGCAGGTATATTTTTGATAGAGTGATTTGGGTTCTTCAGGGTGTATTCCCGGTAGGGAGATTATGGGGTCATATGGGAGGTCGATATTTAGAACTTTTAGGAATCGCCACACTGCTTTCCACAGCGGTTGTACTAGTTTACACTCCCGCCAACAGTGTATAAGTGTACCCTTTTCACCACATCCTCTGCAGCATCTGTTATTTTTTGAGTTATTGATAATGGCCATTCTGACTGGAGTTAGGTGATATCTCAGTGTAGCTTTAATTTGCATCTCCCTGATGATTAGTGAGGTTGAACATTTCTTCATGTGTCTGTTGGCCACAGGTATGTATTCTTTTGAGAAGTATCTGTTCATATCTTTTGCCCACTTTGTAATGGGGTTGTTTGCTTTTTTTTTTTAATTTTCAGCACATTTGAGTTCCTTGTAGATCCAAGATGTAAGGCCTTTGTCAGACATGGAGTTGGCAAATACTTTTTCCCACTCTGTGGGCTGTCTTCCTGCTCTCTTGATGGTTTCTTTGGTTTTGCAGAAGCTTGTCAGTTTAATGAGGTCCCACTTCTCTATCTTATCTCTTATGGCCCATGCGTTTTGGGTTTTGCTAATGAATTAGATGCCAGTTTCAATTTCCATAAGGGTATGTCCTGCATTTTCTAAGGTCCTTATGGTTTGAGGTTTTACATTTAGGTCTCTGATCCATTTAGAGTTGATTTTTGTGTATGGGGGTAGACAGGGGTCTTGTTTGAGTCTTCTGCATGTGGTCAGCCAGTTTTCCTAGAATCATTTACTGAATAAGTTCTCCTCTCCCCAGTGGTAGGTGGTGGAGGCTTTGTCGAAGATGAGTTGGTTGAGAAATTGAGGTTTTGTTTCTGGAATCTCAATTCTATTCCATTGGTCTATATGCCTGTTCCTGTACCAATACCAAGCTGTTTTGATTATTGCAGCTTTACAGTAAAATTTGAAGTCTGGAAATGTGATACCACCTGCTTTGTTTTTTTGTTTTTTGTTTTTTTTACTGAGGGTTGTTCTGGCTATTCTTGGCTGATTGTGTTTTCATATGAATTTCTGTATTGTTTTTTTCTAGATCTGAGAAGAATGTTGCTGGTAATTTGATGGGTGTTGCATTAAATCTGTAGATTGCCTTAGGTAAGATGGTCATCTTCACAATGTTGATTCTTCCAATCCATGATCAGGGGACATTTTTCTACTTGTTTGTGTCGTCTTTGATTTCTTTGAGCAGTATTTTGTAGTTTTCATTGTAAAGGTCTTTCACTTCCTGGTTAGGAAGATGCCAAGGTATTTCATATTTTTGTGGCTATTGTGAATGGAATTGGACTTTTTATTTGGGTTTCTGCTTGTTTGTCATTCGTGTAAATAAATGTGATTGCCTTTTGCATGTTTATTTTATACCCAGAGACATTGCCAAATCCTTTATCAGTGCAAGGAGGTTTTTGACAGATTCTCTTGGGTTTTCAAGGTACACTATCATATCTTCTGCAAAGAGAGATAAATTGACTTCCTCTTTTCCTATTTGGAGACCCCTGATTGCCTTCTCTTTTCTGATTTCTCTAACCAGGACTTCCAATACTATATTGAACAGAAGGGGAGAGAGTGGGCATCCTTGTCTTGTTCCAGTTTTCAGGGGAAATGGTTCCAATTTCCATCTGTTTAGGAGTATGATAGTTGTAGGTTTTTCATAGATGGCTTTTACTATTTTCAAGTATGTTCCATGTAGGCCTAGATGTTCAAGGGTTTTTATCAAGAAGGGGTGTTGGTTTTTATCAAAAGCTTTTTCTGCATATAATGATATAATCATGTGGTTTTTGTTCTACTGTTGATGTATTTAATTACATTTATTGTCTTATGAATGTTGAACCAGCCTTGCATCCCTGGAATGAAGCATACTTCATCATGATGGATGATTTTTGAGATGTGTTGTTGAATCCGGTTTGCTAGGATCTTATTGAGAATTTTAGCATCTATATTCATCAAAGATATTGACCTGTAGTTCTCTTTCTTTGTTGGGTCTTTATCTGGCTTGGGCATCAATGTGATGTTAGCTTCATAAAATGACTTGGGGAGAGTTTCATCTTTCTCAATTGCCTGGAATACTTTCAGTAGGATTGTTATCAGCTCCTCCTTGATGTCTTATAGAATTCTGCTGGAAAGTCATCTGGTCTAGGGCTTTTTTTTTTTTTTGTAGTAAGTTTTCTTATTACATAATCAATTTCCTTGATTGTTATTGGTCTATTTAGGGTCTCAGTTTCTTCTTGTTTCAACCTAGGCAGGTTGTGTGATGTCAGGAAATCCTCCATTCTCTTAAGTTTTTCAAGTTTGTTTCCATACAGGTGTACATAGTAGTCTCTAATGATCTTTTGAATTTCTTCAGGGTCAGATTTGACTTCATCTTTTGTGTTTCTGATTGTGTTTATTTGGGATCTCTCTCTCTCTCTCTCTCTCTCTCTTTTTTTTTTTTTTTGGTCTGTCTAGCTAGGGGACCATCGATCTTGTTTATCCTTTCAAAGAACCAGCTTTTGTTTCATTAATTTTTTTTTGTATTATCTTTTTGTCTTCTATGTCCTGGATTTGGGCCTTTATTTTCATAATCTGGATTCTTCTGCTGAAGTTAGGATTTTGGTGGTCTTGCTTTTCCAGCTTCTTTAGGTAACTGGTTAGTCTGTTAATTTGTGATCCTTTCATTTTCTTCTTGTGCATCTGTAGAGATATGAATTCCCTCTTACTACAGCTTTCATGGTATCCCAGAGATTTTGGTAAGATGTTTCTTCATTTTTTTTTTTTTGTTTCCAGGTATCTTTTAATCTCTGTTTTGATTTCATCATTGACCCAGGAGTTGTCTAGCATCATGCTGTTTAGTGTCCATGCCTCTGTGGGTTTGGGGGGAACCTTGTTGGTGTTGATGTTTATTTTTATTCCACTGTGGTCTGAGAAGGTGCATGGCAAAACTTCGATCTTTTAAAATTTGCTTATGCTTGGTTTATGGTCAAGTATGTAGTCGATCTTAGCGTACATTCCATGTGGTGATGAGTAGAATGTATATTCTGTGGGCTTTGGATGAAGTGTTCTGTAGATATCAATTAAGTCCATTTGGTCAAGAGTCACACTGAGGTTTTGGATCTCATTGCTTTTTTTGTCCTGATGATCTGTCTAGGATTGTGAGTGGGGTATTGAAGTCCCCAGCTATGATGGTGTTGACATCTTTTTTTAGTTTACCTAGAACCTGCTTTATAAAAGTTAGTGCTCCTATGTTGGGTGCACATATGTTTAGGATGGATATTTCTTGTTGATGGATTGAAACTTTTATCATTATGTAGTGGCCTTTGGTATCTTTTTTAATTTTTGATAGCTTAAAAGGTATTTTGTCTGAGATTAAGATTGCAACTACTCCTTTCTTTGGTGTTCCGTTCGCCTGAAAGTTTGTTTCCCATCCTCTTAATTTGAGTCTGTGAGTGTCCTTTCTAGTGAGGTGGGTCTCCTGAAGGCAATAAATTGTTGCCTGGTGATATTTTATCCATTTTACCATTCTATGTCTTTTCAGTGGTTCACTTAAATGAAATAAAATGAGGTTAACAGAGGGAAGAGAATGGAGTAGACAGTGAGGGGAAAAGGGGGTGAAGAGAGAGAGGAGTAAGGGGGAAAACAGATGAGTGTACCAGCAAATAGAGAGAGAGAGACAAAAACTGGAACAGATAAAAACAATAAACCACGGCTACAAAGTAACCAACTCCCATACAAAAAGAACTAAAACATACAATGGTGCTAACATACCTCCTTATTGGTGTGCTGTTCCAACCTCCTTATTGGTGTGCTGTTCCTCTATACAAAGGTAGGGTTTACAGAGAGAAGAAAAGAATAAAAAAGGGGGGAACAAAGCAAAAGGAATAGAATCAAGTCAGTAAACTAACAGAACCAATCAAGCACACTATGAGACTTTTCGTTTAAGTCCAATGTCCTTTCAGCTCTGATTTCTAGCTGTCTTTTCAGGCTGGTAAATTCGTTCACAGTCAGGATCAGTTGCTCCTGGCCTGCTGTGAAGAGCAGTTCAGATCACCACTCAGTTCACCACTGCCCAGTTCACCACTCAGATCTGGCCTGTGTCTATCAAGCTTCTGTTTTTTCCATTTCGTTGTTGTTACCTTGAATCGCCAGCAGGTGGTGGTATCTCACTGCTCTAGATGGTCTTTATCTCAGCTGCTCCCCAGACCAGAGGGAGCCGGCAATGGGAGTCACTGCCTCAAGGCACACGGGAGGTGACCCACAGCCTGGCAGGACTTCGCAGTGGCAGTAGTGGCAGCAATGATCTCAACATATCTTGCTTGCAGGGGCTTCATGGTCTGAAGTTGTGGGTCGTCTCAGTCATGGGCAGTACAATGTGCAATGGCTGCCACAGCGTGGCAGTGGCGGCGACAGTGGCAGTGTCTGCAGCTGCTGTGGCTGCCCAGACCTCCGTGATGCTTCAGCAGTGGCCATGACCCATCTCTGTGTGAAGAGCAGGCTGCCAACGATGGGATCTGCAGCCCCCGGGGAGAGAGCTAGTGTTTTTGTGTTCTCTTTTGTGGAGGGTCTCATAAACCAAGCTACCCCATCGTCATCTTGCTGGAAGTCCTATACCACATTTTCTTTACCCATTCATCTGTTGTTGGACACCTAGATTGATTCTGTATCTTGGCTATTGTGATGGTGTAGATATCTCTTTGATATATGATTTCCTTTCCTTTGGATAAATGTCTAGTAGTGGGTTTGCTGAATCATATGGTAGTTCTATTTGTAATTTGTAAAGGAACTTCCATATCATTCTTTACAGAGGTTGCACTGGCTTACATTCCCACCAACAATGTATAAGAATTCCCTTTCTGTGCATATTCATCAGTTTTTTTTTTTTTTAGTTAGAGTCTCACGCTGTCACCCAGGCCAGAATGTGGTAGCATGATCACAGTGAACTTTAATTTTAACAGGACCTCCAGTAATCAATGCCCACTCAAATGAGCAATGCTGCCATGGAGTTAACCCCACCAGGCCAGCCTGGCCTCTGTTTGCTCGAGGTCTAGCACAGTGCTGGGCACTTAGGTGGTTCCAAATCAGTGGGCCTCAATGTGGGTGATGTTGGCCCTAGGGGACAACTAGCATGTCTGAAGACATTTTTAGTTACCACAAATGGCAGAAGGAGGGTTGCTACTGGCACTGGCGGGGTGAGGCCAGAAAGGCAGCTGAACAATCTGCCATGCACAGGACAGCCCCACCCCTCACACCCAGTACAACAGCAAAGTTCAGTGGGGAGACAGCCCTGTTTTAAGCACGTGCACCCACTGTGGCAATGCAGGACACCTCCCCATCCACTCTTTGCTATTTATTTTGCATCACCTCCTCAAGTTTAGTGACTTCTCACCTCGCCATAAGGAGGGACTAGGGAGATGGAGGAAGTCTGTTGTTCTGTCTCTCCCACATTTCCTTCTCATTTAGGGACTCAAGTGGTACAGGGACTGACCTATAACATGCTCATGATGTCTTTTTTTTTTGAGTCAGGGTCTCACTCTGTCACCCAGGTTGGAGGACAGTGGTACGATCATAGCTACTGTAGCCTCGACCAGCCGGGCTCAGGTGGTCCTTCGGCCTCAGCCTCCCAAGTAACTGGAACTGTAGGCATGCACCACAATGCACAGTTAATTTTGTTTTCGTTTTTGTAGAGACAAAGTCTCATTATGTTGCCCAGACTAGAAGTGACATTTATTTATTTATGTATTTGTTTAATTATTTATTTATTTTTTGAGTCAAAGCCTCATTCTGTCACCCAGGCTGGAGTGCAGTGGCATAACCCTGACAACCGCCACCTCGACCTGCTGGTCTCAGGCAATCCTTCTGCCTCAGTCTTCCAATTAGCCGGAACTACAGGCATTTGCTATCATGTCTGGCTAATTGTTTGATTCATTGTAGACACGAGGTCTCACCAAGTTGCCCAGGCTGCTCTTGAACCTGTGGGCTCAGGCAATCGTCTCATCTTGGCCCCCCGAAGTGCTGGGATTGCAGGTTTGAGCCACTGCGTCAGGCCAAGAAATGTCTTTTAAATAAATAAATCAATGAATCAATTGTAATATGGCAAGATATAGATCAGTCAATGGATCTGTTCTCTCTTTGAAAGCCGAAAGGGACCCTATTGACCAAGTAATCTCCCTCTCAAGTAACAAGTGAGATAATTGAGGCTTAGAAATTCAGGGTAAGTGACCAAAGCCCAGCATCTCATCATCAGCAGGCATGGGTCAGGAGCCAGGCCTCCCAGCGTCTTCCTTAGTCCTCCTTCCTGTGCCTTCATTTAGCTGTTCTGGATGTCACTCAGCCAGGATGTAATTTAAGAAAGTGACTGGGTTGACTCCTGCAGGTATGGTACCAGTGACACTGAGAAACCATGTAAACAACCAGACATGACCCTGGCTGGGCCCTCCCAGGCTTCATGTCTGTGATTTCTGCTACTGCTACAATTTTGAACAAGGTATAGCCTCCAATGTAGTCACCAGGCATTTAGTGAATGACTGAGCCCAGCTAACTGCTCACAATTCATATTCCAAAGAGGGCTTTATATATATATATATATAATTTTTACTTTCATTTTTTTGAGTTGGAGTCTCACTCTGTCGCCCAGACTGGAGTGAAGTGGATGCTCCTGGCCACCGCAGCCTCAACCTGCTGGGCTCCGGTGATCCTTCCACCTCAGCCTTCCGTGTAGCTGGAATTACAGGCACATGCTACCATGCCCGGCTGATTTTTTGATTTATTGTAGAGATGAGGTCTTGCTGCCCAGGCGGGTCTCAAACCCGCGGGCTCAGGCAATCCACTCACCTCAGCCTCCCAAAGGTGCGGGATTACAGGCTGAGCCACCAAGCCTGGCTCAAAGAGGGCTTTTTAAATTTCCATCATACACATAGAATGAGAAGAGATTTAAAACATAGCTTCTGTAAGAAAAAACAAAAAGTTAAAAAAGGGACTTGGTGATGAGATAGGTGTCAAGCCTCTGATCCATTACAGATTAGTGGTAAATAACAACTAATATGCACACACAGCTACAGGCAGCTTTCATTATTTATTTTTTTATATTTATTTATTTATTTATTTATTTTGAATCAGAGTCTCACTCTGTTGCCCAGACTGGAGTGCAGTGGCATACTCAGCAAAATGGAGAGGAAGGATCAGAGCATTTCCCCTCACCCCCTCTCCCTCAAACACAGGGATCCTATTTCATCAATGTTCCTCACAGATTGTACATGTGCTACTATTGATGAACCTACACAGACATGTCATTATCACCCAAAGTTCACAGTTGACATGAGGCCTGACTCTTGGCACTGGACAGTCTATGTACAAAGGTATGACAGCATGTATCTGCTATTACAATAGGTCATACAGAAAGCATCACTGCCCTAAAGATGCTTGCTGCCTATTCTGTCTTCCTTCCCCCTAATTCAAGTAGATATTACATTAAAGATATAACAGTGGAATGGAAGTACTCGAAACAGAACAGGTGGCCAGATCACCAGAACAAAATAGAATGCCTGGAAACCAATCCAAATATACATAAAAGTTTGTGTATCATGAATATGGTGTTTAAACTCAATGAAAGGGAACTTCCCGGGCAGGGACAGGAAGGTGGGAGTCAGTGGGGGTGTCGGGCATGGTTGGCAGGAGATGGGGAAGGGAGTCACTGCTCTTCTCTGCTCTTCACCATAGGCATTTGTTGAGTGCTTGTGGGAGAGTTGCTAGTTTTTTGTTTTGTTTTTTGTATTACTCTGTTGCCCAGAATGGAGTGCAGTGGCACACTCACAGCCACCCCAGTGTCAGCCTGCTGTGCTCCAGTGATTCATTTGCCTCAGCCTTCCAAGTAGCCACCACACCTGGCTAATTTTGTCAAGATGAGGTCTCACCAAGTTTCCCAGACTGGTCTCGAAGCCTTGGGCTCACATAATCCTCTCACATCGGCCTCCCAAAGTGCTGGGATTACAGGCTTGAACCACTGCACCCAGCCACTAATTTTTTAATTTCTTACTTTTTTTATTTTGAGTTGGGGGTCTCGCTCTGCCTCCCAGCCAGAGTGCAGTGGCACAATCAAAGCTCACCACAGCCTAGACCTCCTGGGCTCAGGAGATCCTTCCTCCTCAGCCTCCTGAGTAGCTGGGATTGCAGGTGCATGTATCCATGCCCCATTGATTTTTTTTGGATGTTTTGTAGAAATGAGGTCTTGCTATATTGCCCAGGCTGATTTCAAACTCCTGGGTTTAAGCAATCAAGTGCTGAAATTATAGTTGTGCACCACCATGCCTGGCCCTTTTGTTTGTTTCTAAAAATAAAATTTCATCTTATTCTACAAGAATTGAAACCAATACATAATTTTGTTGATCTGTATTTCAGTTTACCTTTTAGGAAAAGAAGAATAAGGACTAACAAAACCCAACACTTACTCAAAGTGCTTTCACATACATTTTCCCCATGCTAATGCCACCATCTTGTTGCTTATCCAAGCTGACATTTTTGTCCCTCGTTTGCAGGTGGAGAAATAAGCTCTTAGAGCTGAAGACACTTGCTCAAAGCTGCAGAGACAGTCCAGACCCAAGGATACCCCTGCTGGCATCCCCTTCCCTGCTCTGTCTATTCTGAAAATGCACACAGCCTTTGGGTCTCCTGCAAGCTAAGTACTGTTCTGTAAGTATTTTTAATTGTATCTGGCTGAATTGATTATGGTGCAATCTTAGTCAGGGATTCCCTTGGATCCCCCCCCCCCGAACTCTCTGCATCTGGTCCTTACTGAAGACAGGACAATTCAAGGTCCTTACTGAAGATAGAACAATTCAAGGACATTCAATGCTTCTCTATGGCTCTCAAAGTCACTGGACCTCACTTGCTCCCAACAGGGAAGCCACACCCCATGTTTGAATATTTGCAAACTCAGGTCCAGGGAAGGCAGGCAAGATGTTCCTTCTCATATCCCTCTTCCAGGGAGCTGCCCTCTGTGCACTTCCTCCTCGGGGGCTCTGCCAGTGGTTAATGCTTTGGGAGTAAAAGGCAAGTGACATCAGGAAAGCATGGTTCTTCCTGTAAAACAGTGAGGAAAAGAAGATGGGAGAGATTCACTTTCTCCAGGAGAAATTTGCTCACTGCCTTCAGGAACAGTGAGATTGAGATCCAGGTTCCTGCATGCGTCCCCAAAGAGGAACCTTTCATTCCTGTGCATAACCCTCCTCTTGCCTCTTGCCTCCCTGCTGGGTCTCTGAAGTGAGAGTAGCTAATGGAGGCTTGGCGCCCACTGTGCTGCATTCTGAGGCCCAACTTTAGTAAGAGGGAAGAAATATTGGTGAATTTCATCTCTAGAGTTCTCCTTCCCATTCTGTAGGTCCTGATATTTTGTTTCACTAAATTTCAGAATTCATCAGTGAATGAGAGTAACATATTGGAGCACTATAGGGATGCTGGGTTTTCTAAATTGACGTGCAATGTGGGATTAAAAAATGGAATTTATAAAAAATTGATTATTTATCCTTACATATTGAAACTTCAGTCACCTTCAAAGGACTCTCTGATGCAATAAACCTATTGAGATGCTTTTCCACTGCTCAAAACAGTTTTTGAGCTTGTCCAATTTGATGCCTTTTAGTGCTTCTGTTGTGTTTTGTTTCATGTCTTCCACATCAGCAAAACATTTCCCTTTGAGGACTTTATTCATCCAGAAAAACAAAACAAGTCACTCAGTGCAAGATTGGTTGAATAGGGAAGGTAGGGTAAAAGGGTCCTGCTGTTTTTGGTCAAAAACTGCTGAACACTCAGCATGGTGTGGGTGGGCTGTTCATAAATCACCTATCATGAAATGGGCAAACGTGTTGAAACAATCTCCAAAAAAATTCACTGAAGCCGAATGCAATCTCTCACAATAACACTAGCTGGTACACCAATGCTGATGGGTTCTTAGAACCCTTACCTAGAGGGGGAAGCCCGTACTATAAGGGGCCCACCCTCCAAAATAAAATTCTGGGTATTTTTGTTTCCCCCCTTCATATGTTGACCCTTTAGAGAGCCTTCAGCACAGCACTCAGTGTAGAAGGTCTTTCTTATACTGAACTTGACCTTCCTGCCTTTCATTTCTTTCATTGGTCCCGGTTCTGCACAAGGTTACTCTGAACCAGTTGAATCAGTGTAATGTCTCTGCCATGGGAAACCCATCCAGTTAGTTAGGGACAACCAACACCCTCTTCTGCCTGTTCCTGACAGTAAATGACCCTTAGTTATCTTTTCTTTGTCAGAGTTTCTGGACCCATGGTCTCTATCACCATTGCACAGGCATATAGTTTGTCAATTTGGCTTCTGTAGGAGTTGTTGCTGTTTTCAGGATAATTAATTCATACTTGAAAACTTTTTACTGTAGTAATATACAAATAATGCAAAATTTAAGTTAGCTACTTTTAAGTGTGTAATTTATTGACATTAGTCCATCTACATTGTTGTGCAACCATCACTGCCCTCCATCTCCAGAACTTTATCATCCAAAACTGAAACTCTCTCCCCATTCTATGTGAATTCCCTATTTCTTCTGTCCCCATTTCACCTGGCAACTGCTATTCTACTTTCTGTGTCTGTTAATTTAACTACTCTAAGGACATCATATAAGTGAAACCATAGTGCATTTGCCCATTTGTGTCTGGCTTATTTATTTCACTTAGCAGAATGTTTTCAGGGTTTGTCCATGTTGTCCCATGTATCAGAATTTCATTCCTTTTTAAGGCTGAATAGTACTCTATTGTCTCCATATCATTGCATATATGGTTTTGTTTGTTCATTCATCTGTTGATGGACAATTGGCCTGTTTCTAACTTTTTGCCATTTGGATAATGCTGCTATAACACTGGTGCACCAGTATCTGAATCCTTGTGTTCAATTGTTTTGGGAACACCTAGTAGCAGAATTGCTGGATAGTGTGGCAATTCTCTGTTTAATTTTTGAGGACACACTATACTATTTTCCACAGTGACTATACCATTTCACATCACCAGCAATACATGAAAGTCCAAATCTCCACAACCTTGTCAATACTTTTGTTTTGTAATAGCTACCCTAATGGGTATGAAGCATAGCTTGCTGTTTTGATTTTTATTTCCTAATGATTAATGATGCTGAGAATCTTTCATATGACTTAATATGTTTGTAACACATATCCAGAATAATTCATAATCTTCAGAAATCATTTGCTCAATGGAAGATAGGATTATACAATCCACCAAAGATTCACCAGTATAGATTAGGGATGAGTTGACTTTTGCAGAAGCTGCCTTCTACTGTTAATTCAGATATTAATATTAATAAGCAAAATTCCTGAATTCTTTTCATCATCATGTTCTAAAGTCAAATTTCCTCTACTTTGCCCTTGACCAGTTATGCTGTTGAATCTTGGTAAGCTCTTTTACTGAAGTTAGATCTGAATTTGATCTTAGCCTAGCTTTTCAGTCTACATGATCATTTTAATTCTGCATTACTTTGACCCTCCTACTTTTGTGTGGTCAGCTGTAAATTTTACCTGACGTCTAAGTCTTCATTAAGGACATTTATTTCCACAAATGCTAATGGCTAAGGCAGAATACAGAATTCTGAAACCAGTCATTAAAGTCCCCCCTTTTCTGGATTTGAAACTAATTATTAGCCTACTAGGTAAGAGTGAGGTTTTTTTTAATGTTTCTAACAGGAGTGTTAAAAGACATTTTGTTAAATATCAAATTAAACATTTAAATAAAAATATTATCTCATTATTCTAACAATTAACTAGTCTGGTGACTCCACAAAAATGAAAATTAGGTGAGTTTGGCATGAATATTACTAAGTCTATGTTGAATCCTACTGATGACTAGTTTTAATCTTTTTTAAAAAAAAAACAACAAAAGTGAAATGGTCCTGCTACAATACAAGCCTATTTCTCTTTAAAATGTGGATTTTCAAATTGCTAGTTAGTGTTAGCCTTTCATCAATCCTTATTGATGCTGCATATTAAAATCACCTCCAAGTCTTCTCCTTCCATATGAAGTAATACCTCTCTTTTCTCTAAAAATTATTCATATTCAATTTCCACTGATTCTTTTCTTCTCTTTGAATAATATCTGCTTTTTATACAAACTTTTTAAAATGTTGAGGCCAAAGCAATACTGCACTAGTGGAAAGCAGCACTGCCTTTTTTGACATGATCCTTGACTGTCCATCAAAGGCAGGGTCCTGGACCATGCAAATGGACTATGACTCTAAAGATGGCCAGTTCTTGTGTTGTTACTAAGAATGAGACCAATACAAAGTTCAATGAGGAACTGGGCAAACTTGGGAAAATTACTTAAACTATGTAGGTCTCAGCTTCTTGACCTGTAAAATAAGGAAGTAGAGATTACTCTTTCCAGTCTATTTTTATCCCAGCACCATGGTATGCGATGAGTTGCCAGGCTTGGTAGATGCCCTCACCATCAAGCTGAGGTTAATGCATTTACAGAAGCCTGCCATCTTGGGGAAATATTCTTGCATTCTGATATGAGAATGACATAAAAATGATCTGTTCAATAACATTCATTGTGTAAAGATTCACTGAGCTTGGGTTAGAAGCAAGGGCCAGTGGAAGACATGGATTTTGTCCTTGAAATACTTGCATTCTAGTGGAAGCCATAAAACATAAAGGCAACAGCACTGACAGAAACCATGGAGCCCTGAGTAAACCACAGTGTAGCACCTGCAACTTAGAGGCAACAACTCTCCCCTAGCACAACAACAGAACATGAGCCAATTTCAAGGGCTGGATTGCCAGGTGCCCTTCACCACCCAATTCTCCATGTTGGATTCTAGCATGGAAGGATATGGACTGGGATATCAGAACTTCTGCTTAACATTAAATTTGGTGTTACAAGGTCACTTGCTTTGTGTTTCAAATTGCTTTGTTTAAAAAAAGTATTTTTTAAAATTTTATGAACCAGGGTCTCTCTCTGTCACTGAGGTGGGAGTGCTGTAGAGCAATCATAGCTCACTGCAGCCTTGACTTCCTGGGCTCAAGTGATCCTCCTGCCTCAGCCTTCCAAGTAGCTGACACTATAGGCATGTGCCACTGTACCCATATATATATTTATCTCTTTAAATTGTGTAGAGTTGGGGTTTTGCTATGTTGCCATTGCTAGTCTTGAACTCTGGGCCTCAAATGATCCTTCCACCTCAGCCTCCCAAAGTGCTGGAGTTAGAGAAGTGAGCCACTGTGTCTGGCCCACAAGTTCCTTATCTAAAAAGAAGAGTGGTACTAAAGGCCTGTACTTTACAACTTCCTTGGGTATTCCTAGGAATATGCTGGAAAATACAAGGGAGGACCTCCCCAAAAATGGAATTATCTTTTTTGAGGGCAGGCCCTTTGTAGTACACTTGGAATTTGTTCCTCTGGACCAAATGGTCCACCAAAGTTTTTATCTGGAAGTTTTGAGAAGATTGCATCATGATTTGCAGAAGAAACATCCTGAGTTAGGGAAAAAGGTGACTGGTTCCTCCACCATGACAATGCACCAGCTCATGCTGTGCTGAGTGTTCAGCAGTTTTTGACCAAAACTGAAATGATCCCCATGCCTCACCCTCCCTATTCACCAAATCTTGTCCCAAGAAACTTTTTAAATTTCCCTGGATGAAAAAAATCCACAAAGGGAATCACTTTGTTGACATGGAAGGGGTGAAACAAAAAACAGCAGAAGAACTAAAAAGATCAAAATAGATAAGTTCAACAACTGTTTTGAGCAGCTGAAAAAGTGTCTTGACAGGTGCAATGCATCAAACAGAGGGTACTTTGTAGGTGACATGTTTAAACATGTAAAAATAAATATATAATTTCTTTTTTTTTTTTACTTTTAAAAAATTTTTATTGTAAAGATGTGGAGCACAATTCAGGGTTAGGTATACAAACATTGATCATGCAGGTACCCCTGTTAATGAAGTATGTCCCTCCCTCCCCTAGCAGTTTCCCTCAACTGCCAATTCACCCCCCCAACAGTTTCCCATTACTGCCAATCACTTTCTTATAGCATTATAATTGTTCAAGATCATCTTATGAGTGACAACATGTGGAACTCTGTTCTTTGTTTCTGTGATAAATCACTGAGCATGATAGACTCCAAATCCATCCAGGTTACTGCAAAGTCCATATATTTGTCATTCTTTATCATCCACTTGTTTTCATATTTTTTATAATCGATATTTTTTATTTTGATATTGTGGGGTACAGTCAAGGGTTAGATGTACAAATATGCTTCATTCAGGCCCCCTTGTTGATAATTGGTGTCTCCCCATATCCAGAGAGATGTTTGCTACCATTAGTCCCATCTCCAACCCATAGTTTCCCAACACAGTCAGTCATTTTCTTACAGTAGTGCATTGGATGATCAAGGTCCACTATATGAGAATATGTGGTACTCAGATCTTTTTTTCTGTGAGAAGTCACTTAGTATTATAGACTCTAGCTCCATCCAGGTTGCTGCAAAATTCATGACTTTGTTCTTTTTTATGGCTGCATAGCATTCCATTGTGTATATGTACCACATTTTTTTAATCCAGTCCTCTTTGGATGGACAGCGTGGTTGGTTCCAGGTTCTTGCTATTGTGAAAAATGCTGCAATAAACATTCGCGTGCAGTTATCTTTTTTATAGAGTGATTTGAGTTCTTCAGGGTATATTCCCAGTAAGGGGATTGCGGGGTCATGTGGGAGGTTGACGTTTAGAGCTTTTAGGAATCACCACACTGCTTTCCACAGAGGTTGCCCTAGTTTACACTCCCACCAACAGTGTAGAAGTGTTCCCTTTTCGCCACACCCTCTCCAGATCTGTTATTTTTTGAATTGTTGATAATTGCCATTCTGACTGGAG